>NW_027513563.1:1327306-1441644 GCF_048772815.1 Callospermophilus lateralis
TCACTTACAGTAATAGTTTGAATTTTTAGTCTTCACTCTGTTCTCTCCTATATAGAAAGATATATTTGGAACTTTAAATTCAACATGGGTAGTAGTAGCTGTTTGAAACCTAAAAAAATAAACTAGTTCACATTTGTCTCTATGGTGTGCTTCCTCTAGAAGGAGACCTAAGCAGAGACTAGCGAAAAACACTTTCATTGAAAGGGGCTGCAAAGCTTTGAAAAAACTCCGAGTTTTCTGAAATATCAGCAAATAACTTTTCACCCAGTGTTGATGATAGTTGGTGGTAATGATCATTACACCAATCCCACGTGGCTCACCAAATTTTGTTCTTGAGGTTGAAGTGTTCGTTTGCATTAACAGTTTGAATTTTTAGGTTTCACCCTGTTTTCTCCTATATAGATAGATGAATTTGGAACTCTATTTCCAGCATGGTTAATAGTAGCTCTTTGAAACTTGACAAAATAAGTAGTTCTCTTATCAATCTTGATGATACTTGGCAGTAATGATCAGTACACCTATTTCACTTGGCTCACCAAATTTTGTTCTTCTAGGTTTAAGTGTTTGTTTGCAGTAACTGTTGGAATTTTTAGGTTTCACTCTGTTCTCTCCAATATAGATAGATGAATGGAACTCTAAATCCAGCATGGTTTGTAGTAGCTCTTTGAAACTTTACAAAATAAAGCAGTTCTCAGTTTTGTCTCGATGGATTCTTTCCTCTTTAATTATCCCTAAGCAGAGACTGGCAAAAAACACTTTTACTGAAAGGGTTTGCCAAGCTTCCAAAAAACTAGGAGTTTCCTTAAATATCAGCAAATATTTTTTCACGCAATCTTGATGATACTTAGTAATAATGACCACTGCACAAATTTTACAGGGCTCATGAAATTTGTTCTTCTAGGTTGAAGCCTTCGTTTGCCTTAACAGTTTGAATTTTTAGGTTTTACTCTGTTTTCTCCTATATAGATAGATGAATTTGGAACTGTAATTCGAGCATGGTTTGTAGTAGCTCTTTGAAACCTGACCAAAAAAAGTAGTTCTCAGTTTTGTCTCTATGGTTTGTTCCCTCTTGAAGTAGCCCTAAGCAGAGACTAGCGAAAAACACTTGTACTGAAAGGGGTTGCCAAGCTTCCAAAAAACTAGTATTTTCCTGAAATATCAGCAGACATTATTTCACCCAATCTTGCTGATACTTGGTGGTAATGATCAGTACACAAATCCCACCTGGCTCACCGAATTTTGTTTTTCTAGTTTTGAAGCGTTCATTTGCAGTAATAGTTTGAATTTTTAGGTTTCACTCTTTTTTCTTTTATATAGATACATGAATTTGGAACTCTATATCCAGCATGGTTTTTAGTGGCTCTTTGAAACCTGAAATAATTAGTAGTTCTCAGTTTTGTCTCTATGGTTTCTTTCCTCTTGAAGTAGCCCTAAGCAGAGACTGGGGAAAAACATTTTCACTGAAAGAGGTTGCCAATCTTCCTAGAAACTAGGAGTTTCCTGAAATATCAGCAAATATTTTTTTCACCCAATCTTGCTGATACTTGGTGTTATTGATCAGTACACCAATCTCACTTGTTTCAAAATTTTGTTCTTATAGGTTGAACTGTTCATTTGCAGTAATACTTTGAAATTTTAGGTTTCACTCTGTTTTCTCCTTTGTAGAAAGATGAATTTGGAACTCTAAATCCAGCATGGTTTGTAGTAGCTCCTTGAAATCTGCAAAAATAATGTAGTTCTAGTATTGTCTCTATTGTTTCTTTCCTCTTGAAGTAGCCCTAAGAAGAGACTGGTGAAAAACTCTTTCCCTGAAATTGTTTGCCAAGCTTCCAAGTAACTACGAGTTTCCTGAAATATTAGCAAATATTTTTTCACCCAATCTTGGTAATACTTGGTGTTAATGATCTGTACACGAATCCCACTTGGATCACTAAATTTTGTTCTTCTAAGTTGATGCGATTTTTTGCAGTAACATTTTGAATTTTTAGATTTCACTCTGTTCTCTCCTATATAGATAGATGAATTTGGAACTCTAAATGCAATATGGATTGTAGTAGCTCTTTGAAACCTGACAATATATAGTAGTTCTCAGTTAGATGAATTTAGAACTCTAAATGCAATATGGATTGTAGTAGCTCTTTGAAACCTGACAATATATAGTAGTTCTCAGTTTTGTCTCTAAGGTTTGTTTCCTCTTGAAGTAGCACTAAGCAGAGACTGGCGACAAACTCACCTAAATTGGTTGCCAAGCTTCGAAGAAAGCATAATTTTCCTGAAATATCAGCAAATATTTTTTCACCCAATCTTGATCATACTTGGTGTGAATGATCAGGACACCAATCCCACTTGGCTCACCAAATTTTGTTCTTCTAGTTTGAAGCGTTCCTTTGCAGTAACAGTATGAATTTTTGATTTCACTCTGTTTTCTCATATATAGATAGATGAATTTGAAACTCTAAATCCAGCATGGTTTGTAGTAGCTCTTTGAATCCTGAAAAAATTAGTAGTTCTCAGTTTTATCTATATTGTTTCTACTTCTTGAAGTAGCCCTAAGCAGAGACTGGCGAAAAACACTTTCACTGAAAGGGGTTGCCAACGTTTCAAGAAACTAGGAGTTTCCTGAAATATCAGCAAATATTTTTTTACCCAGCTTGATGATACTTGGTGTCAATGATCTGAACACGAATCCCAATTGGCTCACCAAATTTTGTTCTTCTAGGTTGAAGAGTTTTTTTGCAGTAACATTTTGAATTTTTAGGTTTCATTTTGTTTTCTCCTATATAGATAGATGAATTTGGAACTCTAATTCCATCATGGTTTGTAGTAGCTCTTTGAAACTTGACAAAATAAAGTAGCTCTCAGTTTTGTCTCTAAGGTTTGTTCTCTGTTGAAGTAGCCCTAAGCAGAGACTGGCGAAAAACACTTGTATTAAAAGGGGTTTCCAAGCTTCCAGAAAACTAGGAGTTTCCTGAAATATCAGCAAATATTTTTTTCACCTAATCTTGCTGATACTTGGTGGTAAAGATCAGTACACTATTCCCACCAGGCTCACCGAATTTTCTTATTCTAGGTTGAAGCGTTCATTTGCCGTAACAATTTGAATTTTTAGGTTTCACACTGTTTTCTCTTATATAGATAGATGAATTTGGAACTCTAAATTAAGCAGGGTTTGTAGTAGCTCTTTGAAACCTGAAAAAATTAGTAGTTCTCAGTTTTGTCTCTATGGTTTCTTTCCTCTTGAAGTAGCCCTAAGCCAAGACTGGGGAAAAACACTTTCACTGAAAGGGGTTGCAAAGCTTCCAAGAAACTACGATTTTCCTGAAATATCAGAAAATATTTTTTCACCCAATACTGATGATACTTTGTGGTAATGATCCGTACACCAATCCCACTTTGCTACAAAATTTTGTTCTTCTAGGTTTAAGCATTTGTTTGATGTAACAGTTTGAATTTTTAGGTTTCACTCTGTTTTCTCCTATATAGATAGTTGAATTTGAAATTCTAAATCTAGCATGGTTTGTAGTAGCTCTTTGAAACTTGACAAAATAAAGCAGTTATTAGATATGTCTCTATGGTTTCTTTCCTACTGAAGTAGCCTTATGCAGAGACTTGTGAAAAACTCTTTCACTGAAAGGGATTGACAAGCTTCCAAGAAACTAGGTGTTTCCTGAAATATCAGCAAATATTTTTTCACCCAATCTTGATGAAACTTGGTGTGAATAATCAGGACACCAATTCCACTTGGCTCACCAAATTTTGCCTTCTAGTTTGAAGCATTCGTTAGCAGTAACAGTTTGAATTTTTAGGTTTCACTCTCTTTTCTCCTATATAGATTGTTGAATTTCCTATTCTAAATCCAACATGGTTTGTAGTAGCTGGTTGAAACCTGAAATATTAGTAGTTCTTGGTTTTGTGTCTATGGTTTCTTTCCTCTTGAAGTAGCCCTAAGTAGAGACTGGTGAAAAACACTTTCACAGAAAGGGTTGCCCAGCTTCCAGAAACTAGGAGTTTCCTGAAATATCAGCAAATATTTTTTCACCCAATCTTGATGATTCTTGGTGTTAATGATCGGTACAAAAATCCCACTTGGCTCACCCAATTTTGTTTTTCTAGGTTGAACCGCTCATTTGCAGTAACTCTTTTAATTTTTAGTTTTCACTCTTCTTTTTCCAATATATATAGATGAATTTGGAACTCTAAATCCAGCATGGTTTGTAGTAGCTCTTTGAAACTTGAAAATATAAAGTAGTTCTCAGTTTTGTCTCTATGGTTTCTTTCCTCTTGAAGTAGCCCAAAACAGAGACTGGCAAAAACACTTTCACTGAAAGGGGTTGCCAAGCTTCCAAGAAACTAGAAGTTTCCTTAAATATCAGCAAATATTTTATCACCCAATCTTGATGATACTTGGTGTTAATGATCTATACACGAATCCCACTTGGCTCACCAAATTTTGTTCTTCTAGGTTGACTCGTTCCTTTGCAGTAACATTTTGAATTTTTAGGTTTCACTCTCTTCACTCCTATATAGATTGATGAATTTGGAACTCTAAATTTAACATTGTTTGTAGTAGCTTTTTGAAACCTGACAAAATAAAGTAGTTCTCAGTTTTGTCTTTATGGTTTGTTTCCTCTTCAAGTAGCCCTAAGCAGAGACTGGTGAAAAACACTTTCACTAAAAGGAGTTTCCAAGCTTCCAAGAAAATACGAGTTACCTGAAATATCAGAAAATATTTTTTCACCCAATCCTGATGATACTTGGTGGTAATGATCAGTACACCAATCGCACTTGGCTACCAAATTTTGTTCTTCTAGGTTGAAGCCTTTGTTTGCCGTAACACTTTGAATTTTTAGGTTTCCCACTGTTTTCTCCTATATACATAGATAAATTTGGAATTCTAAGTCCAACATTGTTTGTCGTAGCTCTTTGAAACCTGACAAAGGAAAATAATTCTCAGTTTTGTCTCTATGGTTTCCTTCCTCTTGAAGTAGCCCAAAGGAGAGACTGGGGAAAAACACTTTCACTGAAAGGGGTTGCCACGCTTCAAAGAAACTACGAGTTTCTTGAAATATCAGCAAATATTTTTTCACCCAATCTTGGTGATACTTGGTGGTATATCAGTACACCAATCCAACTTGTCTCACCAAATGTTGTTCTTCTATTTTGCAGCGTTTTTTTGCAGTAACAATTTGAATTTTTCGGTTTCACTGTTTTCTCCTATATAGTTAGATGAATTTTGAACTCTAAATCAAGCATGGTTTGTAGAAGCTCTTTGAATCTTGACAAAATAAAGTAGTTCTCAGTTTTGTCTCTAAGGTTTCTTTCTTCTTGAAATATCCCTATGCAGAAACTGGCAAAAAACACTTTCACTGAAAGGGGTTGCCAAGCATGCAAGAAACTAGGAGTTTTCTAAAAATTAGCAAATATTTTTTACCCAATCTTGATGAAACTTGTTGTAAATGATCAGGACACCAATCCCACTTGGCTCACCATATTTTGTTCTTCTAGGTTGAAGCGTTCGTTTGCAGTAAGGTTGTGACACAGGAAGGAGTCAAATGTTAGTCAAGTGATTAAAAGTTCTTTGAATATGGTGATGCAAGAATATATCTCATAAAATATGGGTAGTAATATTAATACAAATTTAATATTGATACATATTAAGATTACATTTTTGAAATACACATAAAATTTCATATTGTTAACAAGATTTTAAATAAAATTTGTTTTAAGTACTGAGATAAGGTAAGTTTTTATGTAAAATTTTTAAGTTAGGGTTAAAAAATTAACATATATATGAGGATATACGAATATTCATTAGAATGTACATGTGAAATTCTGTATGAAAACAGATACATACATGTTCTGACAAAGGAAATAATAAAATGTGAGTCATGTGTTTACATATTGTATAAATATGGGAAATGAAATGATATATATTATAAAGGATTTATTGTTATAAAATATGTATATTAGATATTGAAAATTGAGTTAGAAGTAAAAATACCCTTTAATATTGATATAGGTGTAGATGGATTTATGTAAAAATTGGTTAATATGTAGAGGTAAGTTCAAGTTTAGTATAAAATTCTGGTTTTGAGTTAATGTTAGAATTAAAAAATTAGCATGTATATGTGGAAATAAAACTAGTCCTAAGAATGTACATGAAAATGTGTACAAAACATATATAAATATACATGTTGTGACACAGAGAAGTGTGAAATATCAGTCATATGACTACACTTTCTGTATATAGGTGGATTGGATGATGTATACTATAAATGATATATATTAATATATATGCAGATTTAAATTTGATAATTAAAATGGAAGTCAAAATAAAATTCAAAGTTTATATTGGTGTATTTTGATTCAAGTCAAATTTGACTTAGATATAGAGATAATGTAAAGGCAATATAAATTTTGGTTTGAGTTATGATTATGGTAAAGAATGGACACATATGCTGGAAAATATCTGTATTCACATGACTGACATGTAAAAATATGTAAAAAAACATAAAAGATACATGTCCTGACACAAGGGAGAGTGTTTTGTAAGTAATTTGATGAGACATTTTGTAAATATGGAGTGAGAAATAGATACCCTATAAATGATATAGTGATATGTATGTAAATTTATTATTGAAAATAGAAGTCAAAGTACACTCTAAAATTCTTATTGGTGTATAAAGGTTGAAGTAAAATTTTCCTTTCTTATATAAGTAACCTAAGGATCAATAAAAAATTTTGGATTGTGTTAAGGTTTTAGTGAAAGAATGAATATTTGAATTGGAAAATATCAATATTCATAAGAATATACTTTTCAAATATGTTTCATAACACACATGTTGTAAAACAGACATTAGTCAAATGTAAGTCACGTGATTACAAATTTGCTAAACATGGGGATAAAGAATATATTCTATGAACAATATATACCAGTATATATGCAAATTTAATATTGATAATTGAACATATAAGTTAAAATACACATAATTTTATTATAGTTTACTTGCTTTTAATAAAATTTGGTTTAGTAATTGAGATAAATTAAGTGTTTACATAAAATTTTGGTTTGAATTAGGGTTATAATTAGCAAGTGTTTGTGGAAATATTAATATTTCTAACAATACACCTATGAAATTATGTACAGAAACATACATGTAGTACTACAAGGAAGAATTAAAAAGTGAGCCATGTAATTACACATTTTGTAATGATGGGAATGCAAGGATACATACCCCATAAAAGATGTAGCATAATACAAATGCAAATTTAACATTGATAATTGAAAATAGAAGTCAGAATAGACTTTAAAATTTATATTCTTGCCAGTCACAGTGGTGAACACCTGTAATTCCAGCCACTCTGAATGCTGAAATGGGAGGATTATGAGTTTCAAGACAGCCCCAGCAGCAGCAAAATGCTAAACAATCCTGTCTCTAAATAAAATACAAAATAGGTCTGGAGATGTGGCTCTGTCCTCAAGTGCGAGTGAGTTCAATTCTGGTTTAAAAAAAAATCATATTTTGGTATATGGATTTAAGTAAAATTTGGTTTAGATATAGATGTAATATGAGGGTTAATATAATCCTTGTTTGCATTAGGATTAGGGGTAAAGACTGAAAATGTATATCAGGAAATATAAGTATTCATATGATTGTAAAAGTGAAAATATAACTGAAAACAGACACATGTTCTGACACAATGAATAGTAAAATGTTGAGTCATGTGATTACATGTTAGAAGTAAAATAAGTATCAATTCAAATTAACTTAATCATATTCCCTATTTTGTTTTTCAAACTCATTCCAATCTATACAGCAGAAATATTAAATGTTTATAAAACATACTTAATTTGAAATGCTTTCAATACAAAACAATTCAATCACAAAACAATGCATTATGGTCTCATCAGTACATTTATAAAACACTGTAATGAAAAACTAACAGTTTCAAATAAGTAGATGATATACACTATAGACATGTTCATCCAACTAATGACTTTAGACACAAAGAACACACAGTGTCAATTAGTGTTATTCTTTTAATTTTACTACATGAGACAATAAACCAAATGTTCAAGTTCTAGTAGTTGTAATAAAATTAAGCTACTTTCTAAAATAGATAAAAAAGGACTTAAGTTTGGGCTGCAGTTGTATCTCAGTGGTAGAGCACTTGCCTAGCATGAGTGAGGCACTGGGTTTTATCCTCAGCACCATCTAAAACTAAAAAATATACAAATTAAAATATTTTTTAAAGTATTCAAGTTTTTAGAAAATTCTGACTTTCCCATTGGCAACAGCAACGCAATGTGCCAAGAGAGCAAATCAGGAGTAAGGCATGTAGACTCCCATCCTGTTTCAAATCTGGTGTTACTGTAGAATACTGTAGAATACTGGGATTCTTACAAGAATCTCACATAAAGCCCAAGAACATATTCAATACAAAACTACCCTAGGTACCTTGGGGTTTTGTTGTTGTTGTTGTTGTTTTTCATTTTTAAGCAGCAATCTGAATTTAACCTAATAAGACAATCATTTTAGAAGTCATAATAGCTGGGATAGGTGTGGTGGGGCACAAGTGTAACTCAAAAACTCAGAAGAAAGAGGTATGAGGATAGTAAGCTTGAGGTCAGGCTGGGCAACTTACCAAGAACCAGTCTCAAAATTAAAAAAAAAAAAAAAAAAGAACTGTGGCTGGGGTTAGGTGATAAAGAACCTTTGAGTTCAACCCCCAGTTTAACAAAAACAACAAAATCCCACAGTGGTATTCATCTTTCTTTTCGACTGAAAAGGTAAAGTACAAGGGGTCACCACAACTTGTTACAGACTAAAATCCAACTAGTAATTCCAACACCACCTGCTGTTCTAGCAGGGAAGGCTACCAGGTAGTCTAGTGGCATTATCCATTTCCTCAGCACAACAGTCACAGGGGCAGAATAATACTTCCAAATGAGTGACATCATCAAGGTAGCTTGCAATATATAGAAGGGAACACTTAAAAATCATTTTATCTTGGCTAGTTGAGTAGTCCGTGCTTTCACTTAAGTCTTGAGCTGGTCCACCATCTTGTTGGTCTTCCAATCCAGCCTGGCATATCTCGTAAACTCATCCATCTTGTTGACCATGGAGAACTCTTGCTTCATATCCTGGATCTCTGCCGTCATCTGCGGCTCTGGCTCTGCCTCATTCTGCAGCACTCTGGACATGAAGGAGGACAAGGTCAGAAGGAGGATCAGAAGGACATTGCATCCAAACAGAAATCAGAGGACCAGCAGCCACGTCCAGCTGTGGGACTTGGTCAAGTTCTTCCATTCTTCTCAGATACTCCCTGCAGCCCAGGCACCTCTAACAGAAGCTCCAAGGGGATCTCATCAGTAGGCACACCCGCAAATGTGCAGTGAGTCCCACTAGACCTGCTTCCTTGAATGAGGTTTGTAAAATTTATTCCTACACACGTTATGTTTTTGATGCATTCTTTAATTGTTATAGCCCAACTTAGATTATGGATCAGCCCAATAAGCACCCTATAAAATGGAGGATGTTAAGAGATAAGACAAGATTAGATAATAGGATAAATAATGTTAAGTTATCCTGACTGTACTTAAAAGAATTTACCCTTTGGCTGGAGTTTTGGCTAAGTGGTACAGCACTTAGCTAGCATTTGTAAGACACTGGGTTCAATTCTCACCACCTCATATAAACAGTCCATTGACAACTTAAAAACAGAACAAAACAAGACCTTGCCTAAGTGACTCCATTTGGAATTTCCAAAATGTCACCCTAGTTATATAACTTATTCCTTGTAAAAGTTGTTTATTTTTGTACTGCATGTGTTTGCAACAAGGATGTGGTTATATGCATTGGGTGGCTGGTGGTTAACTTTAGCTTCTGTGTCCTCCTTTCTTTCTTGTATCTACATTTTCGAGGATGTTGCATTTCCCCTTATAAACACCATAGAACTTGCACCCCATACTGTTCCTGGCAGAAAAAGTTTGGTTCCATCAGGGAGCAGTCGCCAGCTAGCTAAATGAAGACTCTCCAATTTGGAAAAATTCAGTTGAGAGTGTTTTCCAAGCTATAGACCCAAAACAGAATGGTATCTTTTTTTTAAAAAATTTCTATTTATGAACATTCACTTCTATCAAATATACAATTGAATTTTATTTGTATGTTGATCTTGAATCCTGCAATTTTACTACTACATGCAGACATTTTTAAAAGATTCAGTGATTTTTACTATAAAAGTTCATGTATTCTGCCAATAAAGTTAATTTATTTTTTTTTAAATTTTCATTAGAATTATTTTTAGTGTACATCGAGAGACTCTATAGTAGCCAACGGAAAGAAATGATATGTACAAAATCCCATTTGTTTCAGAGAATTTGGTTAAGTATTCAGTCTGATGTCATTAAGTATTGTGTTTCCTGAAATATCATCAAATATTTTTCCACTCAATCTTTATCATACTTGGTGGTAAATCAATACACCGATTCCACTTGTCTCACCAAATTTTGTTCTTCTAGGTTGAAGCGTTTCTTTGCAGTAGCAGTTTAAATTTTTAGGTTGCACTTTGTTTTTTCCTATATAGATAGATGAATTTGGAACTCTAAATCCAGGATGGTTTGTAGTAGCTCTTTGAAACTTGACAAAATAAAGTAGTTCTCAGTTTTGTCTCTGTGGTTTTTTTCCTCTTGAAGTAGCCCTAAGAAGACACTGGTGAAAAACACCTTCATTCAACAGGGTTGACAAGCTTCCAAGAAACTACGAGTTTCCAGAAATATCAGCAAATATTTTTCACCCAATCTTCATGATATGTGGTGTTAATTATCAGTATACCAATACCACTGGCTCACCAAATTTTGTTCTTCTAGGTTTAAGCGTTCGTTTGCAGTAACAGTTTGAATTTTTAGGTTTCACTCTCTTCATTCCTATATAGATAGATGAATTTGGAACTCTAAATCCAACATGGTTTGTAGTAGCTCTTTGAAGCATGAAAAAATAAAGTAGTTCTCAGATTTGTCTCTAATGTTTGTTTCTTCTTGAAGTAGCCCTAACCAGAGACTAGCGAAAAACAATTTCACTGAAAGGGGTTGCCAAGCTTCCAAGAAACTAGGAGTTTCCTTAAATATCTGCAAATATTCTTTCAACCAATCTTGATGATCCTTGGTGGTAAAGATCAGTACACCAATCCCACTTGGCTCACCTAATTTTGTTCTTCTAGGTTGAAACGTTCGTTTGCAGTAACAGTTTGAATTTTTAGGGTTCACTCTTTTCTCTTATATAGATAGATGAATTTGGAACTCTAAATCCAGCATGGTTTGTAGTAGCTCTTTGAAACTTGACAAAATAAAGTAGTTCTCAGTTTTCTCTCTATGGTTTCTTTCCTTCTGAAGTAGCCCCAAGCAGAGACAGGCAGAAAACACAACCATTGAAAGGGTTTGCCAAGCTTCCAAGAAACTAGAAGTTCTCTGAAATATCAGCGAATATTTTTGCACCCAAACTTGATGATACTTGGTGTCAATGATCAGTAGACCAATACCACTGGGCTCACCAAATTTTTTTATTCTGGGTTGAAGCATCGTTTGCAGTAACAGTTTGAATTTTTAGGTTTCATTCTGTTCTCTTCTATATAGATAGATGAATTTGGAACTCTTAATCCAACATGGTTTGTAGTAGCTCTTTGAATCCTGACAAAATAAAGTAGTTCTCAGTTTTGTATCTATGGTGTGTTTCCTCTAGAAGTAGCCCTAGCAGAGACTGCCAAAAAACAATTTCATTGAAATGGGTTGCCAAGCTTCCAGGAAACTAGGAGTTTCCTTAAATATCAGCAAAAGTTTTTTCATCCAATTTTGATGATACTTGGTGGTAATGATCAGTACACTAATCCCACTTGGTTCACCGAATTTTGTTCTTCTTGGTTGAAGCATTCGTTTACAGTAACAGTTTTAATTTTTAGGTTTTACTCTTTGTGTCCCATATAGATAGATGAATTTGGAACTCTAAATCAAACATCGGTAGTAGTAGCTCTTTGAAACCTGAAGAAATAAATTAGTTCTCATTTTTGTCTCTATGGTGTGCTTCCTTTTGAAGTAGCCCTAGACAGAGACTGGGGGAACAAAGTTTGATGAGCCAAGTGGGATTTGTGTACTCGTCATGAAGATAAAACTGAGAACTACTTTATTTTCTAGCGATTTTGTACATATCATTTCTCTGCTTAGCCCTACTAAGAGGAAAAAAAAAACATAGAAACAGAACTGAGAACTACTTTATTTGGTCAAATATCAAAGAGCTCCTACAAACAATGTTGGATTTAGAATTCCAAATTCATCTATCTATATAGGAGAGAACTGAGTGAAACCTAAAAATAAATCCAGCGTGGATTGTAGTTCCTTGGAAGCTTGCCAACTGCTTTCAATGAAAGGGCATTTCGCCAGTCTCTGCTTACTGTGACTTGAAGAGGAAACAAACCATACAGACAAAACAGAGAACTACATTGTTTTGTCAAGTTTCAAATAGCGCCTACAAACCATGTTGTATTTAGATTTCCAAATTCATCTATCTATATAGGAGAGAAAGTGTGAAACCAAAAAATAAAAACTGCTACTGTAAACGTACGCTGCAACCTAGAAGAACAAAGTTTGGTTACCCAAGTGGGATTTGTGTACTGCTCATTACCACCAAGTATCAAGATTGGGTGAAAAAATATTTGTTGATATTTTAGGAAACTTGTAGATTCCTGAAAGTTAAGCAACCCCTTTCAATGAAAGTGCTTTTTGCCAGTCTCTGCTTAGAGCTACTTGAAGAGGAAAGAAACCATAGAGACAAATTGAGAACTCCTTTATTTTGTCAAGTTTCAACGAGCTCCTACAAATCATGTTGTATTTAGAATACCAAATTCATCTATCTCTGTAGGAAAGAACAGTGTGAAATCTAAAAATAAAAATTGCTACTAAAATGAACGCTTCATCGTAGAAGAAAAAAATTTGGTGAGCCAAGTTTGATTTGTGTACTGATCATTACCACCAAGTATCATCAAGAATGGTTAAAAAAATTGTTAATATTTCAGGAAAGTCGTAGTTTCTTGGAAGCTTGGCAAACCATTTCAACGAAAGTGCTTTTCACCAGACTCTACTTAGAATTACTTGAAGAAGGAACAAACCATAGAGACAAAACTGAGAAGTACTTCATTTAATGAAGTTTCAAAAGTAACTCTAAACCAAGTTGGATTTAGAGTTCCAAATTCATCTATCTATATAGGAGAGCACAGATTGAAATTAAAAAATAAAAATTGCTACTGTAAACGAACGCTTCAATCTAGAAGAACAAAATTTGGTGAGCCAAGTGGAATTTGTGTACTGATCATTACCACCACGTATTATCAAGATTGGCTGAAAAAGTATTTGCTGATATTTTGGAAACTCGAAAATTCCTGTAAGCTTGGCAACCCCTTTCAATGAAAGTGCTTTTCGCCAGTCTCTGCTTAGGGCTACTTGAAGCGGAAACAAAACATAGAGACAAAACTGAGAACTACTTTATTTGGACAAGTGTCAAAGAGTTCCTACAAACCATGTAGGAAATTGAGTTCCAAAATCATCTATCTATATATGAGAGCACAGAGTGAAAGCTAAAAGTAAAAACTGCTACTGTAAACTAACGCTTCATCCTAGAAGAACAAAATTTGGAGAGCCAAGTGGAATTTGTGTACTGATCCTTACCACCAAATATCTTCAAGATTGGGTGAAGAGATATTTGCTGATATTTCAGAAAACTTGTAGTTTCTTGGAAGCTTGGCAACCCCTTTCCAATGAAAGTGCTTTTTGCCAGTCTCTGCTTAGGCCAACTAAGAGGAAACAAACCATAGAAACAGAACTGAGAACTACTTTATTTTGTCAAATTTCAAAGAGTCTTACACACAATGTTGGATTTAGAGTTCCGAATTCATCCATCTATATAAGAGAGAACAGAGTGAAACCTAAATTAAAAACTGCTACAGTAAACGAACGCTTCAACCTAGAAGACAAAATTTGGTGAGCCAAGTGGGATTGTGTACTGATCATTACCACCGACTATACTCAAGATTGGGTGAAAAAATATTTGCTGATATTTCAGCAAATTCGTAGTTTCTTGGAAGCTTGGCAACCCCTTTTAATGAAAGTGCTTTTTGCCAGTCTTTACTTAGGGCTCCATGTAGAGGAAACAACCATAGAGACAAAACTGAAAATTAATTTATTTTGTCAAGTTTCAGAGAGCTCCTACAAAACATGTTGGATTTAGAGTTCCAAATTCATCTATCAATATAGGAGAGAACAGAGTGAAACCTAAAAATAAAAACTTCTAGGGTAAACAAACACTTCAAAATAGAAGAACAAAATTTGATCAAAAATGGGATTTGTGTACTGACCATTTCCACCAAGTATCATCAATATTGGGTGAAAAAATATTTGCTGATATTTCAGGAAATTCCTACTTTCTTGTAAGCTTGGCAACACTATTCACTGAAAATGCTTTTCGCCAGTCTCTGCTTAGGGGTACTTGAAGAGGAAACAAACCATAGAGACAAAACTGAGAACTATTTTGTCAAGTTTCAAGGAGCTCCTAGAAGCCATGTTGGTTTTAGAGTTCCAAATTCATACTTCTACATAAAAGAGAACAGAGTGAAACCTAAAAATAAAACCTGCTACTGTAAGCCAACCCTTCTACCTAGAAGAACAAAAATTAGTGAGCCAAGTGGGATTTGTGTACTGATCATTACCACCACGTATCATCAAAATTGGGTGAAAAAATATTTGCTAATATTTCAGGAAACACGAGTTTCTTGGAAGATTGGCAACCCCTTTCAATTAAAGTGGTTTTCGACAGTCTGTGCTTAGGGCTAGTGGAAGAGGAAACAAACCATAGAGACAAAACTGAGAACTATTTTATTTTGTAAAGTTTCAAAGAGCTACTACAAGCCTTGTTGAATTTAGAGCTTCAAATTTAGGAGAGAACAGAGTGAATCCTAAAAATAAAAACTGCTACAGTAAACGAACGCTTCAACATAGAGGAACAAAATTTGGTGAGCCAAGTGGAATTGGTGGACTCATCATTACCACCAAGTGTCATCAAGATTGGGTGAAAAAATATTTTCTGATATTTCATGAAACTCGTAGTTTCTTGGTGGCTTAGAAACCCCTTTCAATGAACGTGTTTATGCCAGTCTGTGCTTAGGGCTACTTGAAGAGGAAACAAACAATAGAGACAAAACTGAGAACTACTTTATTTTGTCAAGTTTGAAAGAGCTCCTACAAATCATTTTGCATTTAGAGTTCCAAATTTATCTATCTATAGAGAAGAGAACACAGTGAAACCTAAAAATAAAAACTTCTAGGGAAAAAGAACACTTCAAAATAGAAGAACAAAATTTGGTGAGACAAGTGGGATTGTGTACTGATCATTACCACCAAGTATCATCAAGATTGGGTGAAAAAATATTTGCTGATATTTCAGGAAATTCGTAGTTTCCTGGAAGATTGACATGCCCTTTCAATGAAAATTCTTTTCACCTGTCTCTTCTTTGGGCTACTTGAAGAGGAAAGAAACCATAGATACAAAAGTGAGGACTACTTTACTTTGTAAAGGTTCAAAGAGCTACTAGAATCCATGTTCTATTTCGACATCGAAATTCATCTGTCTATATAGGAGATAACAGAGTAAAACCTAAAAATAAAAACTGATGCTGTAAATGAACGGTTTAAACTAGAATAACAAAATTTGGTGAGCCAAGTGGGAATGGTGTACAGATCATTACCACCAAGTATCATCAAGATTGAGTGAAAAAATATTTGTTGATACTTCAGGAAACTCGTATTTTCTTGGAAGCTTGACAACACCTTTAAATGAAAGTTCATTTCCGCAGTACCTCTTTAGGGCTAATTGAAGAGGAAACAAACGAGAAAGACAAAAGTGAGAACTAGTTTATTTTGTCAAGTTTCAAAGAGCTCCTACAAACCCTGTTGGATTTAGAGTTTTAAATTCATCTATATATATAGGAGAGAACAGAGTGAAACCTAAAAATTAAAACTGCTACTGTAAGAGAACACTTCAATCTAGAAGAACAACATTTGGTGAATCAAGTGTTATTTGTGTACTTAGCATTAGCACCAAGTATCATCAAGATTGGGTGAAAAAATATTGGCTGATATTTCGGGAAACCCATAATTTTTTAGAAGCTTGGCCACCCCTTTCAATTAAAGTGGTTTTTGTCAGTCTCTGCTTAGGTGTACTAGAAGAGCAAACAAATTATAGAAAAAAAACCTGAGAACTACTTTATTTTGTCAAGATTCAAAGAGCCAATACAAACCATGTTGAATTTAGAGCTCCAAATTTTTCAATCTATATAGAATAGAACAGAGTGAAACCTAAAAATATAAACTTCTAGGGTAAACGATCGCTTCAACATACAAGAACAAAATTTGGTGAACCAAGTTGGATTTGTGTAATGATCATTACCACCAAATATCATCAAATTGGGTGAAAAAATGTTTGCTGATACTTCAGGAAACCCATAGTTTTTTGGAAACTTGACAAACCCTTTCAATGAAAGTGTTTTTGCCAGTTTTTGATTTGGGCTACTTGAAGAGGAAACAAACGATAGAGACAAAATAAAAACTCCTTTATTTTGTCAAGTTTCAAAGAGTTCCTACAAACCATGTTGGATTTCGAGATCGAAATTCATCTGTCTATATAGTAGATAACACAGTGAAACCTAAAAATACTAACTGATACTCTAAATTAACGCTTCAACCTAGAAGAACAAAATTTGGTGAGCCAAGTGGGATTTGTGTACTGATCATTACCACAAAGTATCATCAAGATTGGGTGAAAAAATAGTTGCTGATATTTCAGGAAACTCTTAGTTCTTGAAGCTTGGCAAACCCTTTCAATGAAATTGCTTTACACCAGTCTCTGCTTAGGGCTACTGGAAGAGGAAAAAAACCATACAGACCAAACTGAGAACTAAATTATTTTCTCAAGTTTCAAAGAGCTACTACAAACCTTGTTGGATTTAGAGTTCCAAATACATCTATCTATATAGAAGAAAACACAGTGAAACCTAAAAATAAAAACTTCTAGGGTAAATGAACGCTTCAACATAGAAGAAATAAATTTGATTAGCCAACTGGGATTGTGTACTGATCATTACCACCAAGTATCATCAAGATTCGGTGAAAAAATATTGGCTGATATTTCAGGAAACTCATAGTTTCTTAGAAGCTTGGCCACCACTTTCAATGATAGTGGTTTTCGCCAGTCTCTACTTAGGGCAACTTGAAGAGGAAACAAACCAGCGAGACAAATCTGAGAAGTCTTTAATTTTGTCAAGTTTTAAAAAGCTCCTACAATCTATGTTGGATTTAGAGTTCCAAATACATCTATCTATATAGGAGAGAACAGAGTGAAACCTAAAAATAAAAATTGCTACTGTAAACGATCGCTTCAACATAGAAGAAGAAAATTTTGTGAGCCATTTGGGATGGGTGTATTGATGATTACCACCAAGTATCATCAAGATTGGAAGAAAAAATATTTGCTGATATTTCATTACACTCATAGTTTCTTGGTCGGTTAGAAACCCCTTTCAATGAACGTGTTTACGCCAGTCTCTGCTTATGGCTACTTGAAGAGAAAACAAACCATAGAGACAAAACTGAGAACTACTTTATTTTGTCAAGTTTAATGAGCTCCTAAAAACCATGATTCTTTTCGAGATCGAAATTCTTCTGTCTATATAGGAGATAACAAAGTGAAACCTAAAAATAAAAACTGATACTTAAATGAACGCTTCAACCTAGAAGAACAAAATTTGGTGAGCCAAGTGGAATTTGTGTACTGATCATTACCACAAAATATCATCAAGATTGGGTGAAAAAACACTTGCTGATATTTCAGGAAACTCGTATTTTCTTGGAAGCTTGGCAAACCCTTTCAATGAAAGTGTTTTCCACCAGTTTCTGCTTAGGGCTACTTGAAGAGGAAAAAAATACATAGAGACAAAACTGAGAACTCCTTTATTTTCTCAAGTTCCAAAAAGCTTCTACAAATCATTTTGGATTTAGAGTTCCAAATTCATCTATCTATATAGAAGAGTACACAGTGAAACCTAAAAATAAAAACTTCTAGTGTTAAAGAATGCTTCAATATAGAAGAACAAAACTTGGTGAGCAAAGTGGGATTTGTGTACTGATCATTGCCACCAAGTATCATCAAGATTGGGTGAAAAAATATTTGCTGATATTTCGGGAAACTCGTAGTTTCTTTGACGCTTGGCAACCCCTTTCAATGAAAGTTCTTTTTTGCAGTCTTTGCTTAGGCCTACTTGAAGAGGAAACAAACCATAGAGACAAAACTGAGAACTCTTTTATTTTGTCAAGATTCACAGAGGTACTACAAACCATGTTGGATTTAGAGTTCCAAATTCATCAATCTATGTAGGACAGAACAGAGTGAAATCTAAAAATAAAAACTGCTACTGTAAACGAACGATTCAACCTAGAAGAACAATATTTGGTGAGCCAAGTGAGATTTGTGTACAGATCATTACCACCAAGCATCATCAAGATTGGGTGAAAAAAATATTTGCTGATCATCAGGAAAATCGTAGTTTCTTGGAAGATTGACAACCCCTTTCAATGAAAGTGCTTTTCCGGCCCAGCCACACCGGAGCAGGAAGACGCGCCAGCCGCCCAGCCACACCGGAGCAGGAAGATGTGCCAGCCGCCCAGCCACACCGGAGCAGGAAGACGCCAGGCGCCCAGCCACACCGGAGGAGGAAGTCGCCAGGGGCGGAAGTCCGTCCCCGCCCGGAGTGCTAGTCTGGAGGAAGCCCATCAACCCTTAAAATCCATCAAATTGGGTGTGGCTACAAGCACGGTTCTGCGGCTGATTCAGGTACCTGTTTTCCAACTACCCCACCCTTAGCCACGATAACTCAAAATATTTCCCATGAGCTTTTGGGGGTTGTAGCTATCAACGCAAATCAACAAGTGTACAGGCACATGCTTTCTACCTCAGAGACTAGAGTAGGGAAGATACAGGTGGAAGCTCATTTCTTCTCACACTGGCTATACCCTCCATGCTGTATACAGAGGCTCAAGCTAGGAATAGACTACGCCACCTACTGGAAGCAAGGAAAACAGTGTTCTGAGAGTCTTTTATTTCTCTCTTTCTCTTTTCTTTTCTCTCTTCCACAACTTCAGCATATGTGAAACCAAGAACTGTGCATTAACAACTGAATTACAAAAGTAATATAATGTAGAGGATTAGCATATACCCCACCTCCCCCCCATTTTTTTCTTCATTTCTATCTTACTTCCCTTTCCCTTCTATTATTTCTCTTTTCTTCCTTGTTATTTTTTTTCTTTTTTTTTAATTAATATTCTCTCTATCCCACTTTCAATCTCCTAACTTTTGCTATCTATACATAGGGTAACTATCTAAATAGGAGGTTGAGTCTATACATTCTTCCATAAATTACCAGTCTAGTGGTTAGAGTTCTCCAAAGGTGCTAAGTTAGTTTAACCTCATACCCTCACTCCTTTCCTTCTAAGTATAAAATCCTTCGTCTGAAATTAAGTTTTCTATATGCCACCAGATATGGTACACCTTTTATGAAACTAAGGAATATATTCTTAAGTAATAATTAAAACCCATATCTATAGTCTTAGAATATAAGTATAAATGTATTAATAATGAAAACTTGTGCTTAGATAATGAACTGTTGATATTGGGATCTGTTAAAATTATGTTTCTCCACAAAAGAGGGATTTTTTAGCTATACAAGAACAATACAAATATATAAGGGGAAAAACATTTGCACAACAGTTTCACAAAGCTAGAAAGAATCATGAGCAGTATGAAAAGACAAGAAAAAACAGGACCACAAACAATACATGTCAATTCAACATTAGATGAGGTAATATCTGCAGCTGATGGAATGTCAGACAAGAGTTCAGCATATACATGCTTCAGATGATCTGGAGTCTCAAGGAAGACATTATTCATCAAATTCAGACAATGAAAAATCACTTTGACAATGAATTACATAAACAAATCCAAGAAGCAAAAGATCAACTCTATAGGGAGATAGAGGATATAAAAAACAAATAAACAGAAATCCTGGAAATGCAGGAAACAATAAACCAAATTAAAAACTGAAATAGAGTATTACCAGCAGAGTAGGACACTTGGAAGATAGAACTTCAGACAACAAAGACAAAGTTTCTCAACTTGAAAAGAACATAGACAGCTCAGGAAGAATGTTAAGAAATCATGAGCAGAACATCCAAGAATTATGAGATAACATCAAGAAACCAAACCTAAGAGTTATTGGGATACAAGAGGTTACAGAGGTCCAAACCAAGAGAATGAGCAATCTATTCAATGAAATAATACTAGAAAAATTCCCAGACTTAAAGAATGAAAAAGAAATCCAGATACTAGAAGCCTACAGGACACTGAATATACAAAATCATAAGAGATCCACACCAAGACACATAATAATGAAGATGCCCAACATATAGTATAAGGAGAGAATCTTAAAAGCCACAAGAGAGAGGAAGCAGATTACATTTAGGGGTAAACCAATCAGGATAACTGCTGATCTTTCAACACAGACTCTGAAAGCTAGAAGCTCCTGGAACAACATATTTCAAACGCTGAAAGAAAAAGGGTTCTAACCAAGAATCATGTATCCAGCGAAATTAAGCTTCAGGATTGAAGATGAAATAAAAATCTTCCACGATAAACAAAAGTTAAAAGAATTTGCAGCTAGAAAACCAACTCTTCAAAACATCCTTGGCAAAACATTACAGGAAGAGGAAATAAAAAATAACAATGAAAACCAAGAGCGGGAGGTAGTACAGTAAAGGAAAAACTAAGCATAGAGGAAAAATAAATCATGTTAAGTATTGTACATAACCAAATATGGCTGGAAATACAAACCATATCTCAATAGTAACCCTAAATGTTAATGGCATAAAGGCACCAATCAAATTACATAGGCTAGTAGAATGGATTTAAAAAAAAAGATCCAACAATATGCTGCCTACAGGAGACTCATCTGATAGGAAAAGACATACACAAACTGAAGGTGAAAGGTTGAGAAAAATCATATCACTCATATGGACCCCAGAAGCAATCACGGTTGTCCATACTTTATCAAATAAAATATACTTCAAGCCAAAGTTGATCAAAAGGGATAAACAAGGACATTACATACTGCTCAAGGGAACCATACACCAACAAGACTTGATGATCATTAATGTATATGCCCCAAACAATGGTGAAGCTACGTTCATCAAACAAACTCTTCTCAAGTCCAAGAGTCTTATAGACCACAACACAATAATCATGGGAGAGTTTAACACACCTCTTTCACCAATGGACAGATCTTCCAAACAAAAGTTGAATAAAGAAACCATAGAGCTCAGTAATACAATTAATAACTTAGACTTAATTGATATATACAGAATATACCACCCAACATCAAGAAGATACACTTTCTTCTCAGCAGCACATGGATCCTTCTCAAAAATAGACCATATATTATGTCACAGGGCAAATCTTAGCAATTACAAAGGAGTTGAGATACTACCATGCATTTTATCTGATCATAATGGAATGAAATTGGAAATCAATAATAAAATGAAAAAGGAAAAACCCTACATCACATGGAGATTAAACAATATGCTACTGAATGAACAAAGGGTTACAGAAGACATCAAAGAGGAAAGTAAAAAATTCTTAGAGGTAAACGAAAACTCAGACACAACATATTGAAATCTTTGGGACACTATGAAAGCAGTACTAAAAGGAAAATTCATTTCATGGAGTTCATTCCTTAAAAGAAGTAAAAGCCAACAAATAAATGACCTCATACTACACCTCGAAGCCTTAGAAAAAGAAGAACAAATCAGCAGCAAATACTGTAGATTGCAAGAAATAATTAAAATTAGAGCTGAAATCAATGAAATTGAAACAAAATAAACAATTGAAAAAATTGACAAAACTAAAAGTTGGTTCTTTGAAAAAATAAATAAGATTAATAGACCACTAGCCACACTAACAAAGAGAAGAAGAGAGAGAACCCAAATTACTAGCTTACGGGATGAAAAAGGCAACATCACAACAGACAATTCAGAATTACAGAAGATAATTAGAAATTATTTTTAAACCCTATACTCTAATAAAATAGAAGATAGTCAAGGCATCGATAAATTCCTTGAGACATATGAACTACCCAGATTGAGTCAGAAAGATATAAACAACCTAAACAGAGCAATATCAAGTGAGGATATCTCCTTCTTCTATTGAAGAAGCCATCAAAAGACTAACAACCAAGAAAAGCCCAGGACCAGATGGATACACAGCGGAGTTTTACAATAACTTTAAAGAAGAATTAATACCAATGCCCCATAATCTATTTCAGGAGATAGAAAAAGAGGGAGAACTTCCAAATTCATTCTATGAGGCCAATATCACCCTGATTCCCAAACCAGAGAAGGTCACGTCAAAGAAATAAAACTACAGACCAATAACCCTAATGAATTTAGATGCAAAAATCCTCAGTAAAATTCTGGCAAATCGTATACAAAAACATTTCGAGAAGATCATGCACCATGATCAAGTAGGATTCATCCCTGGGATGCAAGCCTGGTTCAATATTCATAAATCAATAAACGTTATTCACCACATCAATAGACTTAAAGATAAGAACCATATGATCATCTCGATGGATGCAGAAAAACACTCAACAAAGTACAGCATCCCTTTATGATCAAAACATTAGAAAAACTAGGGATAACAGAAACTTACCTCAAAATTGTAAAAGCTATATATGCTAAGCCTCAGGCTAGCATCATTCTAAATGGAAAAAAAAACCTGAAGGCATTGCCTCTAAAATCTGGAACAAGACAGGGATGTCCTCTCTCACCACGTCTATTCAATATAGTTCTCGAAACACTGGCCAGAGCAATTAGACAGACAAAAGAAATTAAAGGCATTAAGATAGGAAAAGAAGAACTTAAATTATCACTGTTTGCGGATGATATGATCCTATACCTAGAGACACAAAAGGGTCTACAAAGAAACTACTAGAGGTAATAAATGAATTCAGCAAAGTGGCAGGATATAAAATCAAAACGCATAAATCAAAGGCATTCCTGTATATCAGTGACAAATCTTCTGAACTGGAAATGAGGAAAACCAACCCATTCACAATATCCTAAAAAAAAAAAAATACTTGGAATCAACCTAACAAAAGAGGTGAAAGATTTATACAATGAAAACTACAGAACCCTAAAGAGAGAAATAGAAGAAGATCTTAGAAGATGGAAAAATATACCCTGTTCATGGATAGGCAGAACTAACATCATCAAAATGGCAATATTATGAAAAGTTCTCTATAGGTTCATTGCAGTGCCAATCAAAATCCCAACGGCATTTCTTGTAGAAATAGATAATAAAATCATGAAATTCATATGGAAAAATAAAAGACCCCGAATAGCAAAAGCAATTCTAAGCAGGAAATGTGAATCAGGAGGTGTAGTGAAACCAGATTTCAAACTGTACTACAAAGCAATAGTAACAAAACCAGTATGGTACTGGTACCAAAACAGGTGGGTGGACCAATGGTGTAGAATAGAGGACACAGAAACCAATCTCCAAAATTACAACTATCTTATATTCGATAAAGGGGCTAAAAGCATGCAATGGAGGAAAAATAGCATCTTCAACAAATGGTGCTGGGAAACCTGGAAATCCATATGCAACAAAATGAAACTGAATCCCCTCCTCTCGCCATGCACAAAAGTTAACTCAAAATGGATCAAGGACCTTGATATCAAATCAGAGACTATGCGTCTGATAGAACAAAAGGTTGGCTCCGAACTACATATTGTGGGGTCGGGCTCCAAATTCCTTAATAGGACACCAATAGCACAAGAGTTAATTACAAGAATCAGCAAATGGGACTTACTTAAACTAAAATGTTTTTTTTTCTCAGCAAGAGAAACAATAAGAGAGGTAAACAGGGAGCCTACATCATGGAAACAAATTTTTACTCCCCACACTTCAGATAGAGCCCTAATATCCAGAGTATACAAAGAACTCAAAAAACTAAACAATAAGAAAACAAATAACCCAATCAACAAATGGGCCAAAGACCTGAACAGACACTTCTCTAAGGACATACAATCAATCAACAAGTACATGAAAAAATGCTCACCATATCTAGCAGTCAGAGAAATGCAAACCAAAACCACCCTAAGATACCATCTCACTCCAGTAAGATTGGCAGCCATTAGGAAGTCAAACAACAACAAGTGCTGGCGAGGATGTGGGAAAAAGTGTACTCTTGTACATTGCTGGTGGGACTGCAAATTGGTGCAGCCAATATGGAAAGCAGTATGGAGATTCCTGGGAAAGCTGGGAATGGAACCACCATTTGACCAAGCTATTGCCATTCTCGGGCTATTCCCTGAAGACCTTAGAAGAGCATACTACAGGGATACTGACACATCAATGTTCATAGCAGCACAATTCACAATAGCAAGACTGTGGAACCAAACCCGATGCCCCTCAATAGATAAATGGATAAAAAAAGTGACATTTATGCACAATGGTGTACTACACAGCACTAAGAAATGAAAAAATCATGGAATTTGCAGGGAAATGGATGGCATTAGAGCAGATTATGCTAAGTGAAGCTAGCCAATCCCTAAAGAAGAAATGCCAAATGTCTTCTTTGATATAATGAGAGCAACTAAGAACAGAGCAGGGTGGAAGAGCAGGAAGAAAAGATTAACATTTAACAGAGTTAAGAGGTGGGAGGGAAAGGGAGAGAAAAGGAAAATTGCATGGAAATGGAAGGAGACCCTTATTGTTATACAAAATTACATATAAGAGATTGTGAGAGGAATGGGAGAAAAATAAGGAGTGAATGAATTACAGTAGATGGGGTAGAGAGAGAAGATTGGAGGGGAGTGGAGGGGGGATAGTAGAGGATTGGAAAGGTAGCAGAATACAACAGTTACTATTATGTTATTATGTAAAAATGTGGATGTGTAACGGATGTAATTCTGCAATATTTGTAATGTTTTGAATAACCAATGGAAAAAAAAAATATGTGGAAGAAAAAAAAAAAAGAAAGTGCTTTTCCGTAGTCCCTGCTTTGGGCTAATTGAAGAGGAAACAAAAGATAGAGACAAAAGTGAGAACTACTTTATTTTGTCAAGTTTCAAAGAGCTCCTACAATCCATGTTGGATTTAGAGTTTTAAATTCATCAATCTATGTAAGAGAGAACAGAGTGAAACCTAAAAAAAAAAAAAAAAAAAAAAACTGCTACTGTAAACGAACACTTCAATCTAGAAAAACAAAATTTGGTGAGTCAAGTGGTATTTGTGTACTGATCATTACCACCAAGTATCATCAAGATTGGGTGAAAAAATATTGGATGATATTTCAGGAAACACGTAGTTTCTTAGAAGCTTGGCCACCCCTCTCAATTAAAGTGGTTTCCGTCAGTCTCTGCTTAGGGCTACTAGAACAGCAAACAAATTATAGAGACAAAACTGAGAACTACTTTATTTGTCAAGATTAAAAGAGCTACTACAAAGCATATTGTATTTAGAGCTCCAAATTTATGAATCAAACAGGAGAGAACAGTGTGAAACCTTAAAATAGAAACTGCTACTGTAAATGAACGCTTCAAACTAGATGAACAAAATTTGATGAATCAAGTGGGATTGGTGTACTGATCATTACCACCAAGTATCATCAAGATTCAGTGAAAAAATATTTGCTGATATTTCAGAAAACTCGTACATTCTTGGAAGCTTGCGAACCCCTTTCAATGAAAGTGCGTATTGCCAGTCTCTATTAGGGCTACTTTAGAGAAAACAAACGATAGAGACAAAATAGAGAACTATTTAATTTTGACAAGTTTCAAAGAGCTCCTACAAACCAGGTTGGATTTAGAGTTCCAAATTTATCTATCTATATAGAAGAGAATAGATTGAAACCTAAAAATAAAACTGCTACTGTAAACAACCGTGTAAACATAGAAGAAAAAAAATTGGTGAGTAAAGTGGTATTTTTGTACTGATCATTACCTCCAAATATCATCAAGATTGGGTGAATAAATATTTGCTGATATTTCAGGAAACTCGTAGTTTCTTTGAAGATTGGCAACCCCTTTCAATGAAAGTGCTTTTTGCCAGTCTCTGGTTAGGCATACTTGAAGAGGAAACAAACCATAGACACAAAACTGAGAACTACTGTATTTTGTCAAGTTTCACAGAGCTACTACAAACCGTGTTGGATTTAGAGCTCCAAGTTCATCAATCTATATAAGAGAGAGAAGAGTGCAACGTAAAAATAAATACTGCCGCTGTAAATGAACGCTTCAACCTAGAAGAACAATATTTGGTTAGCCAAGTGGTATTTATGTACTGATTATTAGCACAAAGAATCACCAAGATTGTGTGAAAAAAATATTTGCTGATATTTCAGGAAAGTCGTAGTTTCTATGGATATTGGAAACCTCTTTCAATGAAAGTGGTTTTCGCCAGTCTCTGAATAGTGCTATTAAAAAAGGAAAAAAAAACATAGAGACAAAACTGAGAACTACTTTATTGTGTTAAGTTTCAAAGAGCTTCTACAAACCATGTTTGATTTAGAGCTCCATATTTATCAATCTATATAGGAGAGAACAGAGTGACACCTAAAAATATAAACTGTTACTGTAAACGAATGCTTCAACCATGAATAACAAATTTTGGTGAGCCAATGGGTTGGTGTACTAATCATTACCACCAAGTATCATAAAGATTGGGTGAAAAAATATTTGCTGATATCAGGAAACTCGTAGTTTCTTAGAAGCGTGGCAACAACTTTGAATAAAAGTGGTTTTCGCCAGTCTCGGTTAGGGCTAATTGAAGAGGAAACAAACCATAGACACAAAACTGAGATCTACTTTATATTGTCAAGTTTCAAAGAGCTACTACAAACCATGTTGAATTTAGAGCACACAGTTTATCAATCTAAAAAAAGAGAGAACAGAGTGAAACCTAAAAAAAAAAAAAAAAAAAAAAACTGCTACTATTAACAAATGCTTCAACCTAGAAGAATAAATTTTGGTGAGCCAAGTGGGATTTATGTACTTATGATTAACCCAAGTATCATCAAGATTGAGTGAAAAAATATTTGCTGATATTTTAGGAAATTTGTAGATGCTTGGAATCTTGACAACCAGTCTCAATGAAAGTGCTTTTCGTCAGTCTCTGCTACGGCTACTTTAAGAGGAAACAAACCATAGAGACAAAACTGAGAACTAGCTTATTTTGTCAAGTTTCACAGAGCTTCTACAAACCGTTTTGGATTTAGAGTTCCAAACTAATTTATCTATACAGGAGAGAACAGTGTGAAACCTAAAAATAAAAACTTCTAGGGAAAACGAACGCTTCAACATAAAAGAACAAAATTTGGTGAGCCAAGTTGGATTTGTGTACTGATCATTACCAACAAGTATCATCAAACTGGGTGAAAAAATATTTGCTGTTACTTAAAGAAACGCGTAGTTTCTTGGAAGCTTGACAACCCCTTTCAAAGAAAGTGCTTTACGCCAGTCTCCTTAGGCCTCTTGAAGAGGAAACAAACGATAGAGACAAAAGTGAGAATTACTTAGTTTTGTCAAGTTTCATAGAGCTCCTACAAACCATGTTGGATTTAGAGCTCCAAATTCATCAATATATATAGGAGAGAACAGAGTGCAATGTAAAAATAAATACTGCTACTGTAAACGAATGCTTCAACCTAGAAGAACAAGTTTTGGTGAGTCAAGTGAAATTGGTGTACTGATCATTACCACCAAGTATCATAAAGATTGGGTGAAAAAATATTTGCTGATATTTCAGGAAACTCGTAGATTCTTGGAAGCTTGGCCAGCCCTTTCAATGAAAGTGCTTTCGCCAGTCTTTGCTTAAGGCTACTTGAAGAGCAAAAAAAACATAGAGACAAAACTGAGAACTAATTTGTTTCATCAAGTTTCAAAGAGCTCCTACAACCCATGTTGGATTTAGAGTTCCATATTCATCTATCTATATAGGAGAGAAGAGAGTGAAACATAAATAAAACTTCTACTGTAAACAAACGCTTCAACCTAGAAAAGCAAAATTTGATGAGCCATGTGGGATTTGTGTACTCATCATTAACACCCAGTATCATCAAGATTGGGTGAAATAATATTTGCTGATATTTGAAGAAACTCATAGTTTCTTAGAAGCTTGGCAACCACTTTGAATTAAGTGGTTTTCCCCAGTCTCGGTTAGGGCTAATTGAAGAGGAAACAAACCATAGAGGCAAAACTGAGAACTACTTAGCTTTGTTAAGTTTCATAGAGCTCCTAGAACCCATGTTGGAGTTAGAGCTCCAAACTCATCAATCTATATAGGAGAGAACAGAGTGCAATGTAAAAATAAAAACTGCTAATGTAAACGAATGCTTCAACCTAGAAGAACAAATTTTGGTGAGCCAATGGGTTGGTTTACTGATCATTACCACCGCATATTATGAAAATTGGGTGAAAAAATTTTTGGTGATATTTTAGGAAACTTGTAGATTCCATTAAGCATTGCAACCCATTTCAATGAAAGTGCTATTCGCCTGTCTCTTATTAGGGCCACTTGAAGACTAAACAAACCATAGAGACAAAACTGAGAACTCCTTTATTTTGTCAAGTTTCAAAGAGTTACTATAAACCATGTTGGATTTAGAGTTCCAAATTCATCAATCCATATAGGAAAGAACAGAGTGAAACCTATAATAAAAACTGCTACTGTAAACGAATGTTTCAACCTAGAAGAACAAAAATATGGTGGGCCAAGTGGGATTGGTGTACTGATCATTACCACCACGTATCATCATGATAGGGTGAAAAAATATTTGCTCATATTTCAGGAAACTCGTAGTTTCTTGTACGTTTGGAAACCCCTTGCAATGAAAGTGCATTTACCAGTCTCTGCTAAGGGCTCCTTGAAGACTAAACAAACCATAGAGACAAAACAGAGAACTACATAATTTTGTCAAGTTTCAATGAGCTCCTGCAAAGCATGTTGTATTGAGAGATCCAAATTCATCTATCTATATAGGAGAGAAAAGAGTGAAATCTAAAAATAAAAATTTGTACTGAAAACGAATGCTTCATCCTAGAGATGAAGACTTGACTTGGAGAGTCAAGTGGGATTTGTGTCCTGATCATTAACACCAAGTATCATCAAGATAGGGTGAAAAAGTATTTGATAATGTTTCAGGAAATTCGTAGATTCTTGGAAGCTTGGCAACCCCTTGAAACGAAAATGTTTCTTGCCAGTCTCTGCTTAGGCCTACTTGAAGAGGAAACAAACCATACAGCCCAAACTGAGCACTACTTTATTTTGTCAAGTTTCAAAGAGGGCCTAAAAACCGTATTGGATTTAGAGTTGCAAATTCTTCTTTCTATATAGGAGAGAAAAGATTAAAACCAAAAAATAAAAATGCTACTGCAATCGAACACTTCAACCTAGAAGAAGAAAATTTTGTGAGCCAACTGGGATTTGTGTACTAATCATTACCACCAAGTATCATCAAGATTCGTTATTAAATACTTGCTGATATTTCAGGAAACTCGCAGTTGCTTGGAAGCTTTGCAATCCCTTTCAATTAAATGGTTTTTGCCATTCTCTGCTTAGAGCTACTTGAAGAGGAAACAAACCATAGAGACAAAACTGAGAACTCCTTTATTTTGTGAAGTTTCATAGAGCTACTACAAAGGATGTTGGATTTAGTGTTCCAAAGTAATCAATCTGTATAAGAGAGAAAAGAGTGAAACCTAAAAGTAGAAAAAGCTACTGTAAACGAACGCGTCAACATAGAAGTAGAAATTTTAGTTAGCCAAGTGGGATTGGTGAACTAATCATCACCACCAAGTATGATCAAGATTGGGTGAAAAAATATTTGCTGATATTTCAGGAAACTCATAGTTTCTTGGAAGTTTGGCAACCATTTTCATTGAATGTGCTTTTTGCCAGTTCCTGCTTAGGGCTACTTGACGAGGAAACAAACCATAGAGACAAAATTGAGAACTACATTATTTTGTTAAGTTTCAAAGAGCGCCTACAAACAATGTTGTATTTAGAGTTCCAAATTCATATATCTATATAGGAGAAAACAGAGTGGAACCTAATAATAAAAACTTCTACTGTAAACGAATGCTTTAACCTAGAAAAACAAAATTTGGTGAGCCATGTAAGATTTTTTAACTGATCAGTACCACCAAGTATCATCAAGATTGAGTGAAAAAAATATTTGCTGATATTTCAGGAAACTCGTAGTTGCTTGGAAGCTTGGCAACCCATTTCAATGAAAGTGCTTTTCGCCAGTGTTTGCTTATGACTACTTGAAAAGGAAACAAATGATAGAGATAAAAATGAGAACCACTTTTTTTGTCAAATCTCAAAGAGCTAATATAACCCATGTTTAATTTTAAGTTCCAAATTTATCTGTCTATATAGGAGAGAACAGAGTGAATCCTAATAATAGAAACTGCTAGTGTAAAAAAATACTTCAACCAAGAAGAAAAAAATTTGGTGAGCCAAGTATGATTTGTGGTCTGCTCATTACCACAATGTATCTTTAAGATTGGTGAAAAAATATTTGCTGATATTTTATGAAAATCGCAGATTCCTGGAAGCTTGGCAACCCCTTACAATAAAAGTGCATTTCGCCAGTCTCTGCTTAGGGCTACTTGAAGAGGAAACAAACCATAAATACAAAACTGAGAAGTACTTTATTTTGTCAAGATTGAAATAGCTCCTAAAAACCATGTTGGATTTAGAGTTCCAAATTCTTCTATCTATATAGGAGAGAACAAACAAAAACCTAAAAATAAAAACTGCTAATGTAAACAAACGCTTCAACCTAGGATAACAAACTTTGGTGAGCCAAGTGGGATTTTTTTCTGATCATTATCTCCAAGTATCAAAATGATTGGTTGAGAAAATATTTGCTGATATGTCAGGAAACTCATAGTTTACTGGAAGCATGGCAACTCCATTCTATGAAAGAGTTTTTCGCCCGTCTCTGCTTAATGCTAATTGAAGAGGAAACAAACCATAGAAATATACATGAGAACTACTTTATTTTGTCAAGTTTCAAAGAGCTTCTAAAAACCATGTTGGATTTAGCATTCCAAATTTATCAATCTATATAAAAGAAAACTGAGTGAAACCTAAAAACAAAAACTGCTACTGAAAATGAATGCTTCAACCTAGCAGAACAATTTTTGGTGAGCCAAGTGGGATTTGTGTACTGATCATTACCACCAAGTATCATCAAGATTGTGTAAAAAAGTAATTGCTGATATTTCAGGAAACTCATAGTTTCTTGGAAGCTTGGCAACCCCTCTCAATGATAGTGCTTCTCACCAGTCTCTACTTAGGGCTACTTCAAGAGGAAACAAACCATAGTGATAAATCTGAAAACCACTTTATTTTGTCAAGTTTCAAAGAGCTCCTACAAAGCATGTTGGATTTTGAGTTCCAAATTCATCTATTTATATAGGTGAGAACAGAGTTAAACCTAAAAATAAAAACTGCTACTGTAAACGAATGCTTCAACCTAGAAAACGAAAATTTGGTGAGTCAATGGGATTGGTGTACTGATCGTTACCACCAAGTATCATCAAGATTGGGTGAGAAAATATTTGCTGATATTTTAGGAAACTTGTACTTTCTTGGAAGCTTGGCAAACCCGTTCAATGAAAGGGCATTGCGCCATTTCTGCTTAGGGCTACTTTTATAGGATACAAACCATAGAGAAAAAACTGAAAGCTACTTTATTTTTTCAAGTTTCAAAGAGCTACTACAAACTATGATGAATTAAAACTTCCAAATTCATCAATCTATATAGGAGAGAACAGAGTGAAACCTAAAAATAAAAACTGCTACTGTAAACGAACACTTCAACCTAGAAGAACAAAATGAGGTGATTCAAGTGATATTTGTGCACTGATCATTACCACCAAGTATCATCAAGATTGCGTGAAAAAATATTTGCTGGTATTTCAGTAACTCGTAGATTCTCGGATGCTTGGCAACCACTTTCAATGAAAGTGCTTTTTGCCAGTTTCTGCTTAGGGGTACTTGAAGAGGAAACAAACCATAGAGACAAAACTTAGAACTTCTTTATTTTGTCAAGTTTCAAAGCGCTACTACAAACCATGTTGTAGTTAGAGTTCCAAATTCATCTATCTATATAGGAGAGAAGAGAGTGAAACCTAAAAATAGAAACTGCTAATGTAAAGGAACGCTTCAACCTAGAAGTAAATAATTTGGTGAGCCAAGTGTGATTTGTGTTCTTATCAGTACCACCAAGGTTCATCAAGCTTGGAGAAAAAATAATTGCTGGAATTTCGGAAACTCGTAGATTCTTGGAAGCTTGGCAACACCTTTCAAAGAAAGTGCTTTCGCCAGTCTCTGCTTAGGGCTACTTGAAGAGGAAACAATCCATAGAAAAATAACTGAGAACTACTTTATTTTTTCATGTTTCAAAGAGCTACTACAAATTATGTTGGATTTAGAGTTCTAAATTCATCAATCTATATAGGAGAGAAAGAGTGAAACCTAAAAATAAAAACTGCTACTGTAAGTGAACACTTCAACCTAGAAGAACCAAATTTGGTGAGCCAAGTGTGATTCGTGTACTGATCATTACCACCTAGTATCATCAAGATTGGGTGAGAAAATATTTGCTTACATTTTAGGAAACTCGTAGTTTCTTGGAAGCTTGGAAAACCCGTTCAATGAAAGGGCTTTGCACCATCTCTGCTTAGGGCAACTTGAAGAGGAAACAAACATTAAAGAAAAAAAATAAGAAATACTTTATTTTGTCAGTTTCTAAGAGCTACTACAAACCATGTTGGATTAGGAGTTCCAAATAAATCTCTCTACGTAGGAGAGAACAGAGTGAAACCTAAAAATAAAACTGCTACTGTAAACGAATGCTTCAACCAAGAAGACAAAATATGATGAGCCAAGTGGTATTTGTGTACTGATCATTACCACCAAGTATCATCAAGATTGATTGGAAAAATATTTGCTGGTATTTCGGAAACTCGTAGATTCTTGCACGCTTGGCAACCTTTTTCAATGAAAGTGCTTTTCACCAGTCTCTGCTTAGGGCTACTTGAAGCGCAAAAATCCATTGAAAAAAACTGAGAACTTCTTTATTTTGTCCAGTTTCAAAGAGCTACTACAAACCATGTTGTATTTAGAGTTCCAAATTCATCTATCTATACAGGAGATAACAGAGTGAAACTTAAAAATAAAAACTGGTACTTTAAACGAACGCTTCAAACTAGAAGAACAAAATTTGGTGAGCCAAGTGTGATTTGTGTACTGATCATTACCACCAAGTATCATCAAGATTGGCTGAAAAAATATTTGCTGATATTTCAGGAAACTTGTACTTTCCTGGAAGCTTAGCAACCCTTTTTTTTTTCTTTTTTTTTAGAATAGAAATTAGAAGTTTATTAAAGGACAGCAGAAAAGACTTCTCCTGGAGGAAGAAGGTGACCCAAGAGGTGGGAATCCGTGGAAATGCTGTTGTTTCTGCTTTTTATAGTTTTGGTGATGGAATGTAGGTTGGAAATGTGTTAGGACACAGGTGGGCCAAAGGAGTAATCTGGTAAGGGAGGACTTCTGAGTCAGCACCTCCAAGTTTGCTGGGGTTGTTTCCTCGGCTCCATTAACATTTCTTTGAGGTGGACTTTGGCCTTGGGCCTTTTCAGGACTTCATTAACATTCCATAAGTTGTCCTGCGTTTTCCGTGAGTCATTCCTAGCATGGCCTCCATTTTAGATTTTACTCAATATTAGACCCAATGTACCTAACTACACTGACTACCTAACTTTAAATCTGGCTTCATCTCCCCCTCTAATTTGGGAACTCCTTACTTCTGTAAGGAAGGGGGGCGAAGAAAATCTTTTTGGCCTCTTCAGGCTGAAAAGGGATGGTGTGGGGCAAGCAGTTTGGAGTCCCCCTTTAAAAATCTGGTCTATTGAGTGGTCCATGATAGAAGTCTGTTTTAGAAGTAATAGGCTCGATGGCCGTTTGAGTGATGGGTGGTCTATAAGAGAGACAAGAATTCATTAGTACTGGAACAAGATTGATGCAGCAATAAATCCCATAGCACAGGAATATGCCAATGAGTATGATGGCAAAGACAAAAACTAACAATGTTTTCCACCAGGAAGTACCAGGAACCAGGAGCCAAAATATTGTTCCCATGACAAAGTGGGTGAGGACATGGCATTTATCTGAGTATGTCAATCTTTAAGGATATTTGTCAAATTCCAGAATTGTCAGGGATGTAAACACAACATTTAACTTTTAGGGTTACAGATGTCCTTTCCCTTAAGATATAGTTTAATAATTTAATGTCATCTGGTCATCTGATCTTGCAAAATCCTTTTACTAGTATGACCTGTGTGTCTAATAGAGAAATCTTAATTTTGTTACTTAGGGCTGGATAACCATACTAGCAAACACCAGGCCTACCTGTGTAGGTTAGAAATAAAGGCCTTGAACTAAAAACTACTCTGGCAGTTCCTTTTGATAGTTATTAGGCATTTCTGTCTGAGAATCTCTTTTGAAGCCTCCAGTTTACTTATTTATGGAAGTTACATTTAACTATTATTTTATTTACAATGCCCAGGAATAGCTGATTTTTGGCTTTGACTGTCTTTGCTAAGTGTTTAAGATGAAGCAAGTCAAACGGACTTTTGTTTCTATCTATTGTTAACAGTCAGCTGAGTTTCCTTGGGAGTCCTCGGGAACTTACAGCAGCTTCGTAAGTTCTGCTAGTGCCATTTGCGCTAGGATGGGTCCACGCCTTGCTTGACCATGTGGCTTCCCTCGGAAGCATCAGGGATGTCTCCCTTTTCTGATGACCCTCCTCTTCACAGCAAATGCACTGATTGGCTTTCTGTCCTCCACTGGTCTCATTAATCTCCCTGATCGGGAGATTATGTGGCCTAGATTTGCAAAGCTCTTTGGAAAAGTTCCCTATTCCCTGATTCAGACTGACTGAGGGCAAGAGCCAAATATTGGTTTTCTTGGCCCTTTTAATTTAACTTTAATTTTAAAACTTAATCTTAAACATCCAGCAAATTAATTTCAACAGCCTTATATTAAGAGCACTGGGCTTTAATGTCTATCTCTCTATCCTGTAAGGTGGTAACTCCTTATCTTAAGTTGACCCAGGTTGTGAGTTCTTAAATCAGTACCTCTGCAAAACATTAACAGGCAATCTTTAAGCCATTTTAAAAACTACAAGATAAAATTATCAAGAGTAAAAACATATTTAGTTCATGTAATAGCTACCTTGAATTTTGGTGGAGTTATACATTATAATCCCCTGTTTGAGATCCTGGTAATCATGACAAAAACTAACCTTTGGACACAACTTTAAATGTACTGAAATCTAGTCTACTTCTTTCATAGTCACTTTCACATGCAGTGAGATGGGACACAGAGCCTTATCTCAACTAAGGCGGGGCTCTTCATAGATCTTAAATACTATAGTTCTGAAACTGATCTTTGCTTTTTAAACATTACTTTACAAAGCCTACATTAAATGTTGTGAACTTGAGCAAACATAACATAATATCACATCTAAAACATGAATTAAAGAAAGGCTGAAAGCTTCCAACCTTTTGTAGAAAAGTAGCAAAGTACTTTTGTGTTTTACAATAAACCTTTACACATATTAGGCCCTCATTAACTTAAAAATACACTTAAATTGTATCTCAGTGTAAAAAGTAACATAGAACTGTACGTATCTTATTGATAACAAGCCCAGTTATAGAACACAAATGATTTAATTTTATCTCCAACATGTCTTTCTTTTAAGCCTAAAATTACCATACAACTTTAGAACACAGCTTGATATAATGCTCTTTCTAAAGCTTTTATCTAACAGACTTGTATACCTGGAAGATGTGAACACATTAATAGCACCAATTACATTGATGTTTTTATATTAAGCAAGTTTAGCTTTTAAAGAGATAACATAGCACAATTCTCTAAAACAATAGCACTTGTTTAACCAGCTGTTTAATTTCTTTAAGATAACTTGCTCAAAAACTTACACTTGTAAGCAACTTACACAGACCTTCTTTATATCATTTACTTAAACTCTTTTAATTACTTAATCATATAGACTCTTATCGGGAAAAACATTTTCCCTCTATGAAATCCATACCTAGAACCTTCTAGTTTCTTTTTTATCTGTTAACCTCCTTCTGTTCACATTTTGAAACAATATTTGTAAATTTTTGAATTTAAGCAGATTTAACATTTTATTAGGGCCTTTTTGAACACCTAGAAAAACATAAGATTAATTTAAAACCTTTTTCTATCTATTTACCAAATTTAAATTGAGCCATTTGAATCATGTGAATCAAAGATATTTGGATTGATTTTTTAAATTTTTTATGAGCGCTCCTCATCTGTCAATTGTCATATCACTGCATGATATATGGATGTACACACATACAGACATACTGACATACAACACGTAACACAAGTGTAACACAACACAATAGTAAAGGCCTTGTTGCTTTCTCAGGCAAAATCTCATTGCAATGTTTAAGACTCCATAGTTGATCAAAAATAGAACTTATCAGAAAAACATTATCCTGTCTGTAGGATCAAAATCATGAGCTCAAAAAAAAATACAAAATCTAAGGAAAAAGCAAAAATCCTAGAAAAAATTGACTGGCCAGTAATTAGTAAATGCCATACAATTTACTCTCTGGTTTAATCTAGTTTGAGTTCCCATAAAAAGACACTTTTACTATTTTTTTGGGTGGCCTCAGATCTGTCTCCTACTGAGTGCCCCAGGCTTCTTCTATTTGCATATCAGCTTAAGCCCTGACTGAGGTCTGGAAGCAACTGATAAAACCGTAATTTTGAGCAGAAACCTCATGCCTAAGGCATTTTAACAATAAGTCATAATTTCCAGGTTTGGATGTTGAAAATTATGATACAAGTTTAAGATATAATTTATAAAATTTCATACCTTTACATTTTCCTACACTAGAAAAACTTGCTCACACAAAACTGAAAATAGGATCTTGCTTAATAATATAAAGCTACAATCAGAAGAGATCCCTTCAGGATCATTAAGCCACTTTCTTTGTTCTGAAGTTTCTAAAGTAGTATTAAGTTACATTAAATCACCTGAAAAAATTTTAAAAGAGAACTACACACTAACATGTATATCCAAAATTAAGCTTTAAAAATTTCCAAGACTGTTGCTATTCAATGTTATTTCAATAAGCCAGACCAATGTCCCAATCCAACATTTTCTTTTCCTGAATCTTACACACTAAGGGGAACAGATACCAAATCATAATTTACTATCCTTGCCCAAATTAATGCACTGGTACACCTAGTGAAATATTTTCAGGCTATCCAGTTCAAAATTGATGAAAAAAATAAAACTGAATGATTGGGAGTTACTTGCCAACTTGGAAGTAGAGTTCCTTTAATTTTCTTTATCCTAAGTATTTAAGTTCTCTGGCATGAATTATCTGAAATCACAAACTAAACAATTACCTAACCCTAACTTTTAACTGCAAGATTGTGCAGTGCTTCAAACTCATTTAGATACCAGATGTTACAATGAAACATCATCTTTTAGACACACATTTAGCCTAGATTATCCAAAGAAACAATCAGACAACTGGATAAGAAAATATCTCTCCAGGTTTTGAACTTCCATTTAATTATGACTCCTATCAGTGGCACCATAGATTTCCCCATAAGTGGACCAGATGTTTTCACATAGGGGCAACTATAGGTATAAAATTAAGGGTCTCAGTGTGACTGACTTTTCTGCATTCAGGTGGAGTAATCCTTGGAGTGCAGGGAAAGAAGGAGGAAATTACCCAGAGCGAAAATGGCTCTGGCAGCTGCTGGGAGTTTCTCAGTCTCCCATTTAGTTACAGGATTAACTTCTTTGGATAGACCCAAACCCAGGCAATCTGGCATATCTCCTAACTTTCCAGTAGAGTCAGTTTTTGTCTGCCTTAGGTCTTGAAGGGGGAAGAGGGTATGTACTTCGATCGGCTCAAGTTTGTCTCTTGATTCTTTTCCTCAGTGAGTCCAAGATTTTCTCTCTTCATAGCAGATATCATAGCTAAGTCTACTTTACACTGTTGGCATTATTTAAGATTTCCCCTTAGAGCAACAAAAATCTGAACATACAGCACCTCACACCATTTCCTTTTTGTAAATTTTATCAAACTGTCCCAATTTTTCAATACGCAGGCTAGTGGTGCACCGGGCGTATTGGAGAGAGAGAAGCTCCCGTCTGAGTGAGAAGAAAACAGGACTCAGGCGCCCACGCTGCGCCAGAGAAAACTGTTCTCATTAGGGACGTCTCCCTAGGTTTGAGCTTCCTAAATGGTCCAGAAAACCCATCTCTCACATTGCTTTGCCAAGGGGTTTCTGGTCCCCTTTAGCAAAGTGCTAGGGTCTCAGTTTGCCCTGTGGCAGAGACCCTGGGAGGATTCAGACTTGAGGGAATTACTGCATCCTCCTGGCCACTAAAAACCCATTGTAAAAAGAGAAACATGCTCTCTTTTTTTGCCTTTGCTCTGTAGACTAGCAGATTACCTGAGGAGTTGATTCTAAAAATGCCTCTCTAGCAGCTGAAAGAGAACACAGCTCATTTTAAATATTGGGCGGTAAAACAGACTATTGAAAGTTACCTATACACCTTAGGGAACCTGGGCAGATTTTACTAATTATCTCATGCCTTTCTCAGTCTCAACCCGAATTGCTAACTTTTCTGACCTGCGAAGAAAGGGGAACATCCAGGAGGTATTGGATGCGGGGTTTGGAGTGTTGCATAGCGCATACGGAGGCAAATGTGATTGGGGCTTTCCCTCAGTGCCATGCATCTACCGATCACCCTAGATACCCTGAAGGCTGTCGGGAGGAGGCTCAAGAAAAAGAACCTTAAGAATCATATGAGTAGCACAGACCGGAATTCCACAGTTGTTCCAAACTACTTCCCCCACCTCCACGCATCTGAGGCAGATCGCGATTCAGGACACCGTGTACTCACGCCAATTGCTCTCTGGGCCCAGACAAAAAAGTTGGAAGCAGCTTTGGCAGAACCCAACATGCCTGCTCTGTATTGAACAGGTGATTAAGAGCTGCCTAGGCCGAGAAACCTCTCACCCGAGTCCTGAAGAGTGGCGGCTGCACTAGTTGCATTTAAGTAGCCGTCGGGTGCCCACCTTACCCTCCAGAAAGAAAGAGAGAGATGCACCTAAAACAGACATGAGGTGCATGCACTTACCTCGGTGTAGAATCTCGGTGAAACCTCCAATATGATACCACTGTTGACCGGTGACGAGTTCTTGCTTCCCCAATGTTGAAGAATAACACCAAAGAAGCATGCCGAGGCTAGGTCAAAATAGAAATTAGAAGATTATGAAAGGACAGCAGGAAAGACTTGTCCCGGAGGAAGAAGGGGACCCAAGAGGTGGGAATCCCTTAGCAACCTTATTTAATGAAAGTGCATTTCGCCAGTCTCTGCATAGGGCTACTTGAAGAGAAAACAAACCATAGAGACAAAACTGAGAACTACTTCATTTTGTCAAGTTTCAAAGAGCTACTACAAACCATGTTGGATTTAGAGTTCCAAATTCATCTATCTATATAGGAGAGAACAGAGTGAAACCTAAAAATAAAAACTGCTACTGTGAATGAACGGTTCAACCTAGAAGAACAAAATTTGGTGAGCCAAGTGAAATTTGTGTACTGTTCATTAACACCAAGTATCACCAAGATTGGGTGAAAAAATATTTGCTGGAATTTCGGAAACTCGTAGATTCTAGGACACTTGGCAACCACTTTCAATGAAAGTGCTTTTCGCCAGTCTCTGCTTAGGGCTACTTTAAGAAGAAACACACCATAGAGATAAAACAGAGAACTACTTTATTCTGCCAAGTTTGAAAGAGCTACTACAAACCATGTTTGATTTAGAGTTCCAAATTCATCTATCTATATAGGAGAGAGGAGAGTGAAACCTAAAACTAAAAACTGCTACTGTAAATGAACGCTTCATCCTACAAAAAAATAATTTGGTGAGCCAAGTTTGATTTGTGTACTGATCACTACCACCAAGTATCATCAACATTGGGTGAAAAAATAATTGCTGGTATTTCAGAAACTCATAGTTTCTTAGAAGCTTGGCAACCCCTTTCAATGAAAGGGCTTTGCGCCATCTCTGCTTAGGGCTACTTGAAGAGGAAACAAACCATAGAGACAAAACTGAGAACTACTTTATTTTGTTAAGTTTCAAAGAGCTACTACAAACCATGTTGGATTTAGAGTTCCAAATTCATCTATCTATATAGGAGAGAACAGAGTAAAATCTAAAAATAAAAACTGCTACTGTAAACTATCGCTTCAACCTAGAAGAACAAAATTTGGTGAGCCAAGTGGGATTAGTGTACTGATCATTACCACCAAGTATCATCAAGATTGGGTGAAAAAATATTTGCTGGTATTTGGGAAACTCATTGATTCTTGGATGCTTGGCAACCCCTTTCAATGAAAGGGCTTTGCACCATCTCTGCTTTGGGCTAATTGAAGAGGAAACAAACCATAGAGACAAAAATGAGAACTATTTTATTTTGTCATGTTTCAAAAAGCTACTACAAACCATGTGGCATTTAGAGTTTTAAATTCGTCTATCTATATAGGAGAGAACAGATTGAAACCGAAATATAAAAACTGCAAGGGTAAACGAATGCTTCAACCTTGAAGACAAAATTTGGTGAGCCACGTGTGATTTGTGTACTGATCATTACCACCAAGTATCATCAAGATTGGGTGAAGAAATATTTGCTTGTATTTCTGAAACTCGAGATTCTTCGACGCTTGGCAACCCCTTTCAAAGAAAGGGCTTTTCGCCAGTCTCTGCTTAGGGCTACTTGGAGACAAAACAAATCATAGAGAAAAAACTGAGAACTATTTTATTTTGTCAAGTTGCAAAGAGCTACTACATACCATATTGGTTTTAAAGTTCTACATTCATCTCTCTATATAGGAGAGAACGCAGTGAAACCTAAAAATCAAAACTGCTACTGTAATCTAATGCTTCAACATAGAAGAACAAAATATGGTGAATCAAGTGGGATTTTTGTACTGCTCATTACCACCAAGTATAATCAGGTTTTTTGAAAAACTATTTGCTGATATTTCAGGAAACTTGTACTTGCTTGGAAGCTTGGCAACCCCTTTTAATGAAAGTGCTTATCACCAGTCTCTGCTTATGGCTACTTGAAGAGGGAACAAATCATAGAGAGAAAACTGAGAAGTACTTTATTTTGTCAAGTTTCAAGTAGCTACTACATACCATGTTGGATTTAGATTTCCACATTCATCTCTCTATATAGGAGAGAACGGAGTGAAACCTACAAATCAAAACTGCTACTGTAATCAAATGCTTCAACATAGAAGAACAAAATATGGTGAGTCAAGTGGGATTTTTGTACTGATCATTACCACCAAGTATTATCAAATTTTGAAGACAAAATATTTGCTGATATTTCAGGAAAATCGTACTTGCTTGGAAGTTTGGCAACCCCTTTTAATGAAAGTGCTTGTCGCCAGTCTCTGTTAGGGCTTCTTGAAGGGCAAACAAACAATAGAGAAAAACCTGAGAACTACTGTATTTTGTCAAGTTTCAAAGAGATACTACAAACCATGTTGGATTTAAAGTTCTGAATTCATCTATCTATGTAGGAGAGTACAGAGTGAAACCTAAAAATAAAAACAGCTACTGTAAACGAACGCTTCAACCTAGAAGAACAAAATTTGGTGAGCCAAGTGGGATTTGTGTACATATCATTGCCACCAACTATCATCAAGATTGGGTGAAAAAATATTTGCTGGTATTTCGGAAACTCGTAGATTCTTGGAAGCTTGGCAACCGCTTTCAATAAAAGGGCTTTGCGCCATGTGTGCTTGGGGCTACTTGAAGAGGAAACAAACCATAGAGAAAAAACTAAGAACTACATTGTTTTGTCAAGTTTCAAAGGGCTACAACATGCCATGTTGGATTTAGAGTTTCACATTCATTTCTCTATATATGAGAGAAGAGAATGAAACCGAAAAATATAAAATGCTACTGTAAAAGAACGCTTCAACCTAGAAAAACAAAAATTGGTGAGCCAAGTGGGATTTGTGTACTGATCATTACCACCAAGTATCATCAAGATTTTGTGAAAAAAAAATTTGCTGATATTTCGGAAACTGGTAGTTTCTTGGAAGATTGGCAACCCCTTTCAATGAAAGGCTTTTGCAAGATCTCTGCTTAGGGTTACTTGAAGAGGAAAAAAAACCATAGAAATCAAACTGAGAACTACTTTATTTTGTCAAGTTGCAAAGAGCTACTACAAACCATGTGGCATTTAGAGTTTTCAATTCGTCTATCTATATAGGAGAGAACAGATTGAAACCGAAATATAAAAACTGCTACTGTAAACGAACGCTTCAACCTAGAAGAGCAAAATTTGGTGAGCCACGTGGGATTTATGTAATGATCATTACCACCATGTATCATCAATATTTGGTGTAAAAATATTTGCTGGTATTTCGGAAACTCGTAGATTCTTGGAAGCTTGGCAACCCCTTTCAATGACAGGGCTTTGTGCCATCTCTGCTTAAGGCTACTTAAAGAGGAAACAAACCATCAAGACAAAACAGAGAACTACTTTATTTTGTCAAGTTTCAATGTGCTACTACAAACCATGTTGGATTTAAATTTCCACATTCATCTCTCGATATAGGAGAGAACGGAGTGAAACCTAAAAATAAAAACTGCTACTGTAATCAAATGCTTCAACATAGAATAACAAAATATGGTGAATCAAGTGGGATTTTTGTACTGCTCATTACCACCAAGTATAATCAAGATTGGGTGAAAAAATATTTGCTGATATTTCAGAAAACTCGTACTCGCATAGAAGCTTGGCAACCCCTTTTAATGAAAGTGATTTTTGCCAGTCTCTGCTTATGGCTAATTGAAGAGGAAACAAATCATAGAGACAAAACTGAGAACTACTTTATTTTAACAAGTTTAAAAGAGCTACTACATACCATGTTGGATTTAGATTTCCAAATTCATCTCTCTATATAGGAGAGAACGGAGTGAAACCTAAAAATAAAAACTGCTACTGTAATCAAATACTTCAACATAGAAGAAAAAAATATGGTGAGTCAAGTGGGATTTTTGTACTGATCATTACCACCAAGTATCATCAAGTTTGGGGAAAAAAATATTTGCTGATATTTCAGGAAAATCCTACTTGTTTGGAAGTTTGGCAAGCGTTTTTAATGAAAGTGCTTTTCGCCAGTCTCTGCATAGGGCTACTTGAAGAGCAAACAAACAATAAAGAAAAACTGGAAAACTACTGTATTTTGTCAAGTTTCAGAGAGCTACAACAAACCAAGTTAAATTTAGAGTTCGGAATTCATCTGTCTACGTAGGAGAGTACAGAGTGAAACCTAAAAATAGAAACTGCTACTGTAAAGGAATATTTCAACATAGAAGAACAAAATTTGGTGAGCCTAGTGTGATTTGCATACATATCATTACCACCAAGTATGATCAAGATTGGGTGAAAAAATATTTGCTGGTATTTCTGAAACTCGTAGATTCTTGGAAGCTTGGCAACTGATTTAAATAAAAGGGCTTTGCGCCATGTGTGCTTAGGGCTACTTGAAGAGGAAACAAACCATAGAGAAAAAACTGAGAACTACTTTGTTTAGTCAAGTTTCAAAGAGCTACAACATGCCATGTTGGATGTAGTGCTCCACATATAGGAGAGAAGAGAATGAAACCTAAAAATAAAAACTGCTACTGTAAAAGAACGCTTCAACCTAGAAGAACAAAAATTGGCGAGCCAAGTGGGATTTGTGTACTGATCATTACAACCAAGTATCATCAAGATTGGGTTCAAAAATATTTGCTGGCATTTCGGAAACTCTTAGTTTCTTGGAAGATTGGCAACCCCTTTCAATGAAAGGGTATTGCTACATCTCTGCTTAGTGCGACTTGAAGAGGATAAAAACCATAGAGACCAAACTGAGAACTACTTTATTTTGTCATGTTGCAGAGAGCTACTACAAACCATGTGGCAATTTGAGTTTTAAATTCATCTCTCTTTATAGGAGAGAACAGATTGAAACTGAAAAATATAAACTGCTTTGTAAACGAACCCTTCAACCTAGAAGAACAAAATTTGGTGAGCCACGTGAGATTTGTGTACTGATCATTAACACCAAGGATCATCAAGATTGGGTGAAAAAATACTTGCTGATATTTCAGGAAACTCGTACTTTCTTTGAAACTTAGCAACTTCTTTTTATTAAAGTGCCTTTCTCCAGTCTCTGCTTAGGGCTACCTGAAGAGCAAACAAACCATAGAGACCAAACTGAGAACTACTTTATTTTGTCAAGTTTCAAAGAGTTACTACAAACCATGTTGGATTTAGGGTCCCAAATTTGTCTATTTATGTAGGAGAAAACAGAGTGAAACCTAAAAATAAAAACTGCTTCTGTAAATGAGCGCTACAACGTAGAAGAACAAAATTTGGTGAGTCAAGTGTGATTTGTGTACTGATCATTACCACCAAGTATCATTAAGATTGAGTGAAAAAATATTTTCTGGTATTTCTGAAACTCGTAGTTTCTTGGATGCTTAGAAAACCCTTTCAATTAAAGGGCTTTGTGCCATCACTCCTTAGGGCTAATTGAAGAGGAAACAAACCATAGAGACAAAACTGAGAGCTACTTTATTTCGTCAAGTTTCAAAGAGCTACTACAAACCATGCTAAATTTAGAGTTCCAAATTTATCTATCTATACAGGAGAAAACAGAGTGAAACCTAAAAATAAAAACTGCTACTGTAAAGAATGATTCAACCTAGAAGAAAAAAATTTGGTGACCCAAGTGGGATTTGTGAACTTATCATTACCAGAAGTATCATCACGATTGGGTGAGAAAATATTTGCTGAAATTTTAGGAAACTCGTAGTTTCTTGGAAGATTGGCAAACCCGTTCAATAAAAGGACTTTGCGCCATCTCTGCTTAGGCCTACTTGAAGAGGAAACAAACCATAGAGACAAAACTGAGAAATACTTTATTTTGTCATGTTTCAAAGAGCTACTACAAACCATGTTGAATTTAGAGTTCCAAATTTATCTATCTGTATAGGAGAGAACAGAGTGAAATCTAAAGATAAAAACTGCTACTGTAAACGGACGCAAAATTTGGTGATCCAAGTGGGACTTATGTAATGATCTTTTCACCAAGTATCATCAAGATTGGGTGAAATGGGCTGGGGATGTGGCTCAAGAGGTAGCGCGCTCGCCTGGCATGCGTGCGGCCCGGATTCGATCCTCAGCACCACATACAAACAAAGATGTTGTGTCCACCAATAACTAAAAAATAAATATTAAAATTCTCTGTCTCTCTCTCTCTCTCTCTTCTCTCTCTCTCTCTCTCTCTCTTTCTCTTTCTCTTTAAAAAAAAAGATTGGGTGAAAAGTATTTGCTGGTACTTCAGAAACTCGTAGATACTTGAAAGCTTGGCAACCACTTTCAATGAAAGGGCTGAGCCATCTTTGCTTAGGCCTACTTTTAGAGGAAACAAACCATAGAGCCAAAACTGAGAACTACTTTATTTTGTCAAGTTTCAAAGAGCTACTACAAACCATGTTGGATTTTGAGTTCCAAATTCATCTATCTATATAGGAGAGAACAGAGTGAAACCAAAAAATAAAAACTGCTACTGTAAACGAACGCTTCAAACTAGAAGAACAAAATTTGGTGAGCCAAGTGGGATTTGAGTACTGATCATTAACAGCAAGTATCATCAAGATTGAGTGAAAAAATATTTGCTGGTTTCGGAAACTCCTAGTTTCTTGGAAGCTTGGCCACCCCTTTCAATGAAAGGGCTTTGCTCCATCTCTGATTAGGTCTACTTGAAGAAGAAACAAACCATAGAGAGTAAATGGAGAACTAGTTTATTTTTTCAAGTTCAAGAAGCTACTACAAACCATGTTGGATGTAGAGTTCCAAATTCATCTATCTATATAGGAGGAAACAGAGTGAAACATAAAAATAAAAACTGCTACTGTAAACAAACACTTCAACCTAGAAGAATAAAATTTGGTGATCAAGTAGGATTTGTGTACTATCATTACCACCAAGTATCATCACGATTCATTGAAAAAATATTTGCTGGAATTTTGTAAACTCGTAGTTTCTTGGATTCTTGGCAACCCCTTTAAATGAAAGGGCTTTGTGCATCTCTGCTTAGGGATACTTGAAGAAAACAAACCACAGAGACAAAACTGAGAACTACTTTATGTTGTCAAGTTTCAAAGAGCTACTACCAACCATGTTAGATTTAGATTTCCATATTCATGTATCAATATATGACAGAACAGAGTGAAACCTAAAATAAAAAACTGATACTGTAAACGAACGCTTCAACGTAGCAAAAGAATATTTGGTGAGCCAAGGGAGATTTCTGTACTGATCATTCCCACCAAGTATCATCAAGATTGGGTGAAAAAATATTTGCTCGTTTCGGAAACTCGTAGTTTCTTCGAAGCTTTGCCATCCCTTTCAATGAAAGGGCTTTGCACCATCTCTGTTTAGGGCTACTTGAAGAAGAAACAAACCACAGAGAGTAAACTAAGAGCTACTTTATTTTTTCATGTTTCAATAAGCTACTACAAGCCCTGTTGGATTTAGAGTTCCAAATTCATCTATCTATATAGGAGAGAAAAGAATGAAACCTTAAACTAAAAACTGATACTGTAAACAAATGCTTCAACCTAGAAGAATATAATTTGAAGATCAAAGTGGGATTTGTGTACTTATCATTACCACCAAGTATCATCAAGATTGTTTGAAAAAATATTTTATGCTTTTTCGGAAACTTGTAAATCTTTAGACACTTGGCAACCCCTTTCAATGAAAGTGCTATTCGCCAGTCTCTTCCTAGGGCTACATGAAGAGGTAAAAAACCATAGAGACAAAACTGAGAACTACTTTATTTTGTCAAGTTTTAAAGAGCTACTACAACCCATGTTTATTTTGAGTTCCAAATTTATCTATCTATATTTGAGAGAACACACTGAACCCTAAAAATAAAAACTGCTACTGTAAACGAACGCTTCAACCTAGAACAAAATTTGGTGAGCCAAGTGGGATTTGTGTACTTATCATTACCACCAAGGATCATCAAGATTGGATGAAAACATAATTGCTTGTATTTCGAAAACTCGTAGATTTTTGGATGCTTGGCAACCCCTTTCAATGATATTGCTTTTCGCCAGTTTCTACTTAGGGCTACTTGAAGAGGAAACAAACCATAGAGAAAAAACTGAGAACTACTTTATTTTGTCAAGTTCCGAAGAGCTACTACAAGCCATCTGGATCTAGAGTTCCAAATATATCTATCTATATAAGAGAGAACAGAGAAAAACCTAAATATAAAAACTGCTACTGTAAACGATCGCTTCAACCTATAAGAAAAAAATTTGGTGAGCCAAGTGGGATTTGTGTACTGATCATTAAAACCAAGTATCATCAAGGGTGGGTGAAAAAATATTTGCTGGTTTCGGAAACTCGTAGTTTCTTGGAAGCTTGGCCACCACTTTCAATGAAAGGGCTTTGCGCCATCTCCATTTAGAGCTACTAGAATAAGAAACAAACCATGGAGAGTAAATTGAGAACTACTTTATTTTTTCAAGTTTCAAAAAGATACTACAAACCATGTTTTATTTATAGTTCCAAATTCATCTATGTATATAGGGGAGAACAGAGTAAAACCTAAAAATATAAACTGCTATTGTAAACAAACGCTTCAACCAAGAAGAAGATAAATTGGTGAGCCAGGTGGGATTTGTGTGCTTATCATTACCACCAAGTATCATCCTGATTGGTTGAAAATATATGTGATGGTTTTTAGGAAACCTGTAGATTCTTGGACGCTTGGCAACACCTTTCAATGAAAGTACTTTTCGCCAGTCTCTTCTTAGGGCTACTTGAAGAGGTAAAAAACCATAGAGACAAAACTGATAACTACTTTATTTTGTCAAGTTTCAAAGAGCTACTACAAACCATGTTGTATTTAGAGTTCCAAATTCATCTATCTGTATAGGAGAGAACAGAGTGAAACATAAAAATAAAAACTGCTAGTGTATACGAATGCTTCTAACTAGAAGAACAAAATTTGGTGAGCCAAGTGGGATTGGTATACTGAACATTACCACCACGTATCATCAATATTGGGTAAAAAAAAATATTTGCTGGTATATCGGAAACTCGTAGTTTTTTCGAAGATTTGCAACCCCTTTCAAAGAAAGGGCTTTGCATCATCTCTGCTTAGGCGTACTTTAAAGGGAAACTAACCAATGAGACAAAAATGAGAACTACTTTATTTTGTCAAGTTTTAAAGAGCTACTACAAACCATGTTGGATTTACAGTAAGTGGCATCAAGAATGGGAGAAAAAATATTTGCTGATATATCGGGAAATTCGTACATTCTTATAAACTTGGCAACTTTTTTTTATGAAAGTGCTTTTCACAAGTCTCTGCTTTGGGGTACATGAAGAGCAAACAAACCGTAGAGACACAAGTGAGAAGTAGTTTATTTGTCAAGTTTCAAAGAACTACTACAAAACATGTTGGATTTAAAGTTCCAAATTCATCTATCCATATAGGAGAGAACAGAGTAAAACCTAAAAAAAGAAACTGCTACTGTAAACGAACGCTTCATCCTAGAAGAACAAAATTTGGTGAGAGAAGTCTGTTTTGTGAACTGATCATTATCAACAAATATCATCATGATTGGATGAAAAAATATTTCCTGATATTTTGGAAACTCATAGATTCATAAACAATTGGCTACCCTTTTCAATGAAAGTGCTTTTCGCCAGTCTCTTCTTAGGGCTATTGAAGAGGAAACAAACCATAGAGACAAAGCTGAGAACTACAGTATTTTGTCAAGTTTCAAAGAGCTACTACAAACCATGTTGGACTTAGAGTTTCAAATTCATTTGTGTATATAGAAGAGAACAGAGTGAAACCTAAAAATCCAAACTGCTACTGTAATCGAATGCTTCAACCTAGAAGAACAAAATTTGGTGAGCCAAGTGGGATTTGTGTTCTTATCATTACCACCAAGTATCATCAAGGTTGTGCGAAAAAATATTAGCTGGTATATTGGAAACTCGTAGATTTTTGGAGGCTTGGCAACCCATTTCAATGAAATGTCTTTGCGCCATCTTTGCTTCGGGCTACGAGAAGAGGAAACAAACCATGGAGACAAAACTGAGAACTACTTTATTTCGTCAAGTTTCACAGAGCTACTACAAACCATGTTGGATTTAGAGTTCCAAATTCGTCTATCTATATAAGAGAGAACAGAGAGACACTTAAAAATAAAAACTGCTACTGTAAACGAGCGCTTCAAACTAGAAGAAAAAAAGTTTGGTGAGCCAAGTGGGATTTGCGTACTGATCATTACAACCAAGTATCATCAAGATTGCGTGAAAAAAAATATTTGCTGGTATTTCGGAAACTCGTAGATTCTTGGACGCTTGGCAATGCCTTTCAATAAAAGGGCTGAGCCATCTCTGCTTAGGGCTAGTTGAAGAGGAAACAATCCAAAGAGAGAAAACTGAGAACTACTTAATTTTGTCAAGTTTCAAAGAGCCACTACAAACCATGTTGGATTTAGAGTTTCAAATTCATATATGTAAATAAGAGAGAGCAGTGTGAAACCTAAAAATAAAAACTGCTAGTGTAAACGAACGCATCAATCTAGAAGAACAAAATTTGGTCTGCCAAGTGGGATTTGTGTACTGATCATTAACACCAAGTATCATCAAGATTGGGATTGGGTAAAAAAATATTTGCTGGTATTTCGGAAACTCGTAGTTTCTTGTAACCTTGGCAATCCCTTTCAATGAAAGGGCTGAGCCATCTCTACATAGGGCTTCTTGAAGAGGAAAGAAACCATAGAGACAAATCTGAGAACTTCTTTATTTTGTCAAGTTTCAAAGAGCTATTACAAACCATGTTGGATTTAGAGTTCCAAATTGATTTATCTATATAGGACAGAGCAGAGTGAAACCTAAAAATAAAAACTGCTAGTGGAAACGAATGCTTCAACCTAGAAGTTCAAAATTTGGTCAGCCTAGTGGGATTTGTGTACTGATCATTACCACCAAGTATCATCAATATTGGGTGAAAAAATATTTGCTGATATTTCTGGAAACTCGTAGTTTCTTGGAAACTTGGCAACTTCTTTTAATGAAAGTGGTTTTCGCCAGTCTCTGCTTAGGGCTACTTGAAGAGCAAATAAAGCGTAGAGACAAAACTGAGAACTACTTTATTTAGTCAAGTTTCAAAGAGCTACTACACACCATGTTGGATTTAGAGTTCCAAATTCGTCTATCTATATAGGAGAGAACAGAGTGAAACCTAAAAATAAAAACTGCTACTGTAATCGAACGCGTCAACCTATAAGAACAAAATTTGGTGAGCCAAGTAGAATTTGTGTACTGATCATTATCACCAAGTATCATCAAGCATGGGTAAAAAAATATTTGCTGGTATTTCGGAAAATCATACATTCTTGAACGCTTGGCAACCCCGTACAATTAAAGTCCTTTTTGCCAGTCTTTGCTTAGGGCTACTTGAAGAGGAAACAAACAATAGAGAAAAACTTAGAACTACTTAATTTTGTCAAGTTTCAAAGAGATACTACAAACCATGATGGATTTAGAGTTCCATATTCATCTATCTATATTGGAGAGAACAGAGTGAAACCTAAAAATTAAAACTGCTACCGTAACCAAACACTTTAACCTAAAAGAACAAAATTTGGTGAGCCAAGTGGGATTTGTGAAGTGATCATTACCACCAAGTATCATCAAGTTTGGGTGAAAAAATATTTGCTGGTTTTTCGGAAACTCATAGATTCCTGAAAGCTTTGCAAACACTTTCAATGTAAGTGCTTTTCACCAGTCTCTGCTTAGGGCTTGTTGAGGAGGAAAAAACCAAAGAGACAAAACTGAAAACGACTTTATTTCGTCAAGTTTCAAAGAGCTACTACAAATCATGTTGGATTTAGAGTTCCAAATTCGTCTATCTATATAGGAGAGAACATAGTGAATCCTAAAAATAAAAACTGCTACTGAAAACGAACGCTTCAAACTATAAGAAAAAAATTTGGTGAGCCTATTTGGATTTGTTTACTGATCATTACCAACAAGTATCATCAAGATTGGGTGAAAAAATATTTGCTGATATTTTAGGAAACTCGTAGATTCTTGGAAGCTTGGCAACCACTTTCAATGAAAGGGCTGAGCCATCTTTGCTTAGGCCTACTTTTAGAGGAAACAAACCATAGAGCCAAAACTGAGAACTACTTTATTTTGTCAAGTTTCAAAGAGCTACTACAAACCACGTTGGATTTTGAGTTCCAAATTCATCTACCTATATAGGAGAGAGCAGAGTGAAACCAAAAAAATAAAAACTGCTACTGTAAACGAATGCTTCAAACTAGAAAAACAAAATTTGGTGAGTCAAGTGGGATTTGAGTACTGATCACTAACAGCAAGTATCATCAAGATTGAGTGAAAAAATATTTGCTGGTTTCGGAAACTCCTAGTTTCTTGGAAGCTTGGCCACCCCTTTCAATGAAAGGGCTTTGCTCCATCTCTGTTTAGGTCTACTTGAAGAAGAAACAAACCATAGAGAGTAAATGGAGAACTACTTTATTTTTCCAAGTTCAAGAAGCTACTACAAACCATGTTGGATGTAGAGTTCCAAATTCATCTATCTATATAGGAGGAAACAGAGTGAAACCTAAAAATAAAAACTGCTACTGTAAACAAACGCTTCAACCTAGAAGAATAAAATTTGGTGATCAAGTAGGATTTGTGTACTATCATTACCACCAAGTATCATCACGATTCATTGAAAAAATATTTGCTGGTATTTTGTAAACTCGTAGTTTCTTGGATTCTTGGCAACCCCTTTAAATGAAAGGGCTTTGTGCATCTCTGCTTAGGGATACTTGAAGAAAACAAACCACAGAGACAAAACTGAGAACTACTTTATGTTGTCAAGTTTCAAAGAGCTACTACCAACCATGTTAGATTTAGATTTCCATATTCATGTATCAATATATGACAGAACAGAGTGAAACCTAAAATAAAAAACTGATACTGTAAACGAACGCTTCAACCTAGAAAAAGAATATTTGGTGAGCCAAGGGAGATTTCTGTACTGATCATTCCCACCAAGTATCATCAAGATTGGGTGAAAAAATATTTGCTCATTTTGGAAACTCGTAGTTTCTTGGAAGCTTGGCCACCCCTTTCAATGAAAGGGCTTTGCGCCATCTCTGTTTAGGGCTACTTGAAGAAGAAACAAACCACACAGAGTAAACTAAGAACTACTTTATTTTTTCATGTTTCAATAAGCTACTACAAACCCTGTTGGATTTAGAGTTCCAAAATCATCTATCTATATAAGAGAGAAAAGAATGAAACCTAAAACTAGAAACTGATACTGTAAACAAATGCTTCAACCTAGAAGAATAAAATTTGAAGATCAAAGTGGGATTTGTGTACTTATCATTACCACCAAGTATCATCAAGATTGTTTATAAAAATATTTTATGCTTTTTCGGAAACTTGTAGATCCTTGGACACTTGGCAACCCCTTTCAATGAAAGTGCTTTTCGCCAGTCTCTTCCTAGGGCTACATGAAGAGGTAAAAAACCATAGAGACAAAACTGAGAACTACTTTATTTTGTCAAGTTTTAAAGAGCTACTACAACCCATGTTTATTTTGAGTTCCAAATTTATCTATCTATATTTGAGAGAACACACTGAACCCTAAAAATAAAAACTGCTACTGTAAACGAACGCTTCAACCTAGAACAAAATTTGGTGAGCCAAGTGGGATTTGTGTACTTATCATTACCACCAAGGATCATCAAGATTGGATGAAAACATACTTGCTTGTATTTCGAAAACTCGTAGATTCTTGGATGCTTGGCAACCCCTTTCAATGATATTGCTTTTCGCCAGTTTCTACTTAGGGCTACTTGAAGAGGAAACAAACCATAGAGAAAAAACTGAGAACTACTTTATTTTGTCAAGTTCCGAAGAGCTACTACAAGCCATCTGGATCTAGAGTTCCAAATATATCTATCTATATAAGAGAAAACAGAGAAAAACCTAAATATAAAAACTGCTACTGTAAACGATCGCTTCAACCTATAAGAACAAAATTTGTTGAGCCAAGTGGGATTTGTGTACTGATCATTACAACCAAGTATCATCAAGGGTGGGTGAAAAAATATTTGCTGGGTTCGGAAACTCGTAGTTTCTTGGAAGCTTGGCCACCACTTTCAATGAAAGGGCTTTGCGCCATCTCCATTTAGAGCTACTAGAATAAGAAACAAACCATGGAGAGTAAATTGAGAACTACTTTATTTTTTCAAGTTTCAAAAAGATACTACAAACCATGTTTTATTTATAGTTCCAAATTCATCTATGAATATAGGGGAGAACAGAGTAAAACCTAAAAATATAAACTGCTACTGTAAACAAACGCTTCAACCAAGAAGAAGATAAATTGGTGAGCCAGGTGGGATTTGTGTGCTTATCATTATCACCAAGTATCATCCCGATTGGTTGAAAATATATGTGATGGTTTTTAGGAAACCTGTAGATTCTTGGACGCTTGGCAACACCTTTCAATGAAAGTACTTTTCGCCAGTCTCTTCTTAGGGCTACTTGAAGAGGTAAAAAACCATAGAGAAAAAACTGATCACTACTTTATTTTGTCAAGTTTCAAAGAGCTACTACAAACCATGTTGTATTTAGAGTTCCAAATTCATCTATCTGTATAGGAGAGAACAGAGTGAAACATAAAAATAAAAACTGCTAGTGTATACGAATGCTTCTAACTAGAAGAACAAAATTTGGTGAGCCAAGTGGGATTGGTGTACTGAACATTACCACCACGTATCATCAAGATTGGGTGAAGAAAATATTTGCTGGTATATCGGGAACTCGTAGTTTTTTGGAAGATTTGCAACCACTTTCAAAGAAAGGGCTTTGCATCATCTCTGCTTATGGGTACTTTAAAGGGAAACTAACCCATGAGACAAAAATGAGAACTACTTTATTTTGTCAAGTTTTAAAGAGCTACTACAAACCATGTTGGATTTACAGTGTCATCAAGAATGGGAGAAAAAATATTTGCTGATATATTGGGAAATTCGTACATTCTTATAAACTTGGCAACTTTTTTTATGAAAGTGCTTTTCGCAAGTCTCTGCTTTGGGCTACATGAAGAGCAAACAAACCGTAGATACAAAAGTGAGAAGTACTTTATTTGTCAAGTTTCAAAGAACTACTACAAACCAGGTTGGATTTAGAGTTCCAAATTCATCTATCCATATAGGAGAGAACAGAGTAAAACCTAAAAATAGAAACTGCTACTGTAAACGAACGCTTCATCCTAGAAGAACAAAATTTGGTGAGAGAAGTGGGTTTTGTGTACTGATCATTATCACCAAGTATCATCAAGCATGGGTAAAAAAATATTTGCTGGTATTTCAGAAAAACATACATTCTTGAACGCTTGGCAACCCCGTACAATTAAAGTCCTTTTTGCCAGTCTTTGCTTAGGGCTACTTGAAGAGAAAACAAACAATAGAGAAAAACTTAGAACTACTTATTTTTGTCAAGTTTCAAAGAGCTACTACAAACCATGATGGATTTAGAGTTCCATATTCATCTATCTATATTGGAGAGAACAGAGTGAAACCTAAAAATTAAAACTGCTACCATAACCAAACACTTTAACCTAAAAGAACAAAATTTGGTGAGCCAAGTGGGATTTGTGAAGTGATCATTACCACCAAGTATCATCAAGTTTGGGTGAAAAAATATTTGCTGGTTTTTCGGAAACTCATAGATTCCTGAAAGCTTTGCAAACACTTTCAATGTAAGTGCTTTTCACCAGTCTCTGCTTAGGGCTTGTTGAGGAGGAAAAAACCAAAGAGACAAAACTGAAAACGACTTTATTTCGTCAAGTTTCAAAGAGCTACTACAAATCCTGTTGGATTTAGAGTTCCAAATTCGTCTATCTATATAGGAGAGAACATAGTGAATCCTAAAAATAAAAACTGCTACTGTAAACGAACGCTTCAAACTATAAGAAAAAAATTTGGTGAGGCTAGTGGGATTTGTGTACTGATCATTACCAACAAGTATCATCAAGATTGGGTGAAAAAATATTTGCTGATATTTTAGGAAACTCGTAGATTCTTGGAAGATTGGCAACCCCTTTCAAGGAAAGGGCTTTGCGCCATCTCTGCTTAGTGCTACTTGAAGAGCAAACAAACCATAGAGACAAAACTGAGAACTACTCTATTTTGTCAAGTTTCAAGGAGCTACTACAAACCACGTTGGATTTAGAGTTCCAAATTCATCTATCTATATAGGAGACAACAGAGTGAAACCTAAAAATAAAAACTGCTACTGTAAACCAACGCTTCTACCTAGATGAACAAAATTTGGTGAGCCAAGTGGGAATGGTTTACTGATCATTACCACCAAGTATCATCTTGATTGGGTGAAAAAATATTTGCTGATATTTTAGGAAACTCGTAGATTCTTGGAAGATTGGCAACCCCTTTCAAGGAAAGGGCTTTGCGCCATCTCTGCTTAGTGCTACTTGAAGAGCAAACAAACCATAGAGACAAAACTGAGAACTACTCTATTTTGTCAAGTTTCAAGGAGCTACTACAAACCACGTTGGATTTAGAGTTCCAAATTCATCTATCTATATAGGAGACAACAGAGTGAAACCTAAAAATAAAAACTGCTACTGTAAACCAACGCTTCTACCTAGATGAACAAAATTTGGTGAGCCAAGTGGGAATGGTTTACTGATCATTACCACCAAGTATCATCTTGATTGGGTGAAAAAATATTTGCTGATATTTTAGGAAACTCGTAGATTTTTGGAAGCTTGGCAACCCCTTTCAAGGAAAGGGCTTTGTGTCATCTCTTTTTAGGGCTACTTAAAGAGGAAACAAACCATAGAAACCCACTTGAGAACTACTTTATTTTGTCAAGTTTCAAAGAGCTACTACAAATCACGTTAGATTTAGAGTTCCAAATACATATATCTATATTGGGGAGAACAGATTGAAACCTAAAAATATAAATAGCTACTGTAAATGAATGCTTAAATCAAGAAGAAGAAAATTTGGTGAGCCATGTGTCATTTGTGTACCGATTATTACCACCAAGTATCATCAAAATTGTGTTAAAAAATATTTGCTGGTATTTTGGAAACTCTTAGATTCTTGGATGCTTGTCAACCTCTTTCAATGAAAGTGCTTTTCGCCAGTGTCTGCTTAGGGCTATTTGAAGAGTACACGAATCATAGAGACGAAACTGAGAACTGCTGTATTTTTCAAGTTACAAAGATCAAGTAAAAACCATGTTGGATTTAGAGTTCCAAATTCATCAAACTATATAGGAAAGAACAGAGTAAAACCTGAAAATAAAAACTGCTGCTGTAAACGAATGCTTCACCCTAGAAGAACAAAATTTGGTGAGCCAAGAGGGATTTGTGTTACCACCAAGTATCATCCAGATTGGGTGAAAAAATATTTGCTGGTATTTCGGAAACTCGTAGATTCTTGGACACTTGGCAACCCCTTTCAATAAAAGTGCTTTTCGCCAGTCTCTGATTTGGGCTACTTGAAGAGGAAAAAAACCATAGAGACAAAACTGTGAACAACTTTATTTTGTCAAGTTTCAAAGAGCTACAAGTAACCATGTTGGATTTAAAGTTCCAAATTAATCTATTATATAGGAAAGAATAGAGTGAAACGTAAAAATAAAAACTGCTACTGTAAACGAACGCTTCAACTAGGAAGAACAATATTTGGTGCGCCAAGTGGGAATTGTGTACTGACCATTACCACCAAGAATCATCCAGATTGGGTGAGAAAATATTTACTGGTATTTCGGAAACTCATAGATTCTTGCACGCTTGTCAACCACTTTCAATGAAAGTGCTTTTCCTCAGTCACTGTTTAAGGCTACGTGAAGAGGAAAGAAAGCATAGGGACAAAACTGAGAACCACTTTATTTTGTCAAGTTTCAAAGAGCTACTACAAACCATGTAGGATTTAGAGTTCCAAATTCATCTATCTATATAGGAGAAAAAAGAGTGAAACCTGAAAATAAAAACTGCTACTGTAAACAAACGCTTCAACCTAGATGAAGAAAATTTGGTGAGCCAAGTGGAGTTTGTTTACGGATCATTACCACCAAGTATCCTAATGATTGGTTGAAGAAATTTTTGCTGGTATTTCAGAAATTCGTAGATTTTGCAAGCTTGGCTATCCCTTTCAATAAAAGTGTTTTTCGTCATCTCTGCTTAGTTCTACTTGAAGAGGAAACACACAATTGAAAAAAAAGTGAGAACTACTTTATTTTGTCAAGTTTCAAAGAGCTACTACAAATCATGTTGGGTTTTGAGTTCAAATTGATCTATCTATGTAGTAGAAAACAGAGTGAAAATTAAGAAAAAAAAAAAAAAAACTGCTATTGTGGGGATCCAACATGGCGGCGGGCAGAGAAGCTGCGCTTTTAAGGCACACCCAGTGATGGGAACATAAAATCGCAAGGATAACTCTTGGATTCGTCCAACGGAGATTCTTCTAGCAAAATTCCTCTCAAGAAAGACCGCCCGGGAGCTACTAGAATTTTTTTGAAGCGTCTGTGTGACCCGGCAGAGCGGGACCCTGCCAGAGACGCGGAATTGCAAAACTAACAGCCACAATCCGCGCACCGCGGACGCAGCTGCAGATCCGTCCACCCGCCCGCAGCCAAAGGACTGGGTCCTGCTAGACGCCGAGACACAGCTTGGCAGGGAGAAGTCTTAAGCCAAACCTCCACAAGCCTGAAGCTGAGGTGAACCGGGCCGGACCAGTCGCACCCCTCCCCTCAGACACTCCGGCAAGGAGCCTGGGGCCCGCCATAGCAGAAAGGTGACGTCATCGGAATTCGGCCGCCAGAATTCTTTCTCAGCAGAATCCACTTTAGCAGGTGCGTGACTTCCCATACTGATACAGGCAGCCAGGAAACATCATTGACTTCTCAGGGGTCGTGTCCGTAGGGAAGCAGAGGGGATCCCAGACCCTCAGCCCCACATATCACCAGCAGCAAATCCCGAGGTCTTAGCCACCAGTTTACCACAGCACTGGGGCTTAAAAGGAACACGGGGTGGGGCTGCAAGTGTAACTAGACCTTGGGGGAGTCACTTCTGGGGAACAGGACCTGGCTGGTAGACTGTCAGGAGGAAGGGGGTTAAGAGCTGGAGAAGTGAAATGGCTCTGGACTGACAAGTCTGAGAGACCCCCAGGAGATGCCTTACAGAGACAGCTCTTGGCTGGTAGAGAGCAGACGCTCCTCTTGGAGGGCACAGCACCGCCTACTGGAAGAGAGGAAGGTGGATCTCTAAGACTATAATTTGTCTTTTTTTTTTTTTTTTAGGTGGTTTTTTTTTGTTTTTGTTTTTGTTTTTTTTTTTTGTTTTTGTTTTTTTTGTTGTTGTGTTTTTTTGTTTTTAGTTTTGTTGCTGTTGTCGATATTTTATTCTCTCCTTCTTCTCTCCCTGTTCCTTTCTCCCCTTTTCCTTCTCTCTTTCTACCCCATTTCAAGTTTTATTGTTCTTTTCATTCCCCTCTAATCTATCTCTACCTCTAACCTTTTTTCTTTTTTTAACAGCACCCTCATTCCCCTAACCCCCAACTCTCATCCCAAGCATTACATCTTCCATTGCGTGTAATTGTCTAAATGCAAATAGGTGAATATCTCGAGGCTGTCTATAAGACTCATAAATACCTAGCTACTATCAGCACCCTGATCCAATTGCCTGGTAGTATCCACCTTCAGTGGAGCAATCTTCTAAAGTAGCCAAGACATACTAACCATCGTATCACCAGAGCACCCAACCTAAACATATAGTCCTAAGAACAAACAGCAAAACATTATATGCATACAGAACCAAGAAGCCTTATATGAATTGAATGAATCAGATGTAAAGTACAACAAAGCCCAACATTTCTAGGCATAATCCCCCACCACAAAAGAGAGACAACAGAGATATACAAAGCCAAAACAAATGTATAGGAGAAAGCAGTTACTAAGCAGTCAAACAGAGCTGGAAAGCAACGTGAACAATATGAAAAAACAAGTAAAAAAAGGGTTACAAACAATAGAGGACAACCTAAATTTACAGGAGGGCCAAGAAGAATCAGAAACATGGACAGGGAAAGAAATCAAGGCATACCTAATTCAGATGGAACGGAATATTAGAGAAGACATGAGACAGCAAATCCAAGCATTGAAAGTATATTTTGAAGAGGAACTAACCACAAAAATTCAATCCGCAAAGAATGAACTTTATCAGGAGATAGAGGTGTTAAAAAAAAATCAAGCTGCAATCTTAGAAATGCAAGAAGCCGTAAATCAGATTAAAAGCGCTAATGAGAATATTACAAACAGACTGGATCAAGTAGAAGTCAGAACATCAGATAATGAAGACAAAGTTTATCAAATTGAAAAGAATATAGTCAAGACAGAAAAGATGCTGAAATCTCACGAGCAATCTATCCAAGAGATATGGGACCTCATCAAAAGACCTCATCTGAGAGTCATTGGGATAGAAGAAGGCACAGAGAATCAATACAAAGGAATGGATAGCTTATTAAAGGAAATAATACTAGAAAACTTCCCAGAGATGAAAGATGGAATGGATTGCCAAATTCTGGAAGCTTACAGGACCCCAAACATCCAAAACCATAATAGACCAACTCCAAGACACATAATTATGAAGATAGCTAACATACAGGACAAGGAGAGAATACTAAAAGCTACGAGAGAAAGGAGGCAGATTACATTTAGGGGTAAACCAATTAGGTTAACAACTGATCTTTCATCACAGACTTTGAAAGCGAGAAGATCCTGGAACAACGTATTTCAAACACTGAAAAATAATGGATTCCAACCAAGAATCCTGTATCCAGCAAAACTAAGCTTCAGATTTGACAATGAAATTAAAATATTTCACGATAAACAAAAGCTAAAAGAATTCGCAGCTAGAAAACCAGCACTGCAAAATATGTTGTGCAAAATATTACAAGAAGAGGAATTGAAAAATAGCGCCCAAAATTAACAGTGGGAGGTATATTAGTAAAGGGGGAGAAAAAATAACCAAAGAGGGAAAACTAACCAATCTAAAATAAATTAACATGACTGGAAGTACAAACCATATTTCAATTGTAACCTTAAATGTTAATGGCTTAAATTCACCAATCAAGAGACATAGGCTAGTAACCTGGATTAAAAAAACAAATCCAACAATATGCTGCCTTCAGGAGACTCACATGATAGGAAAAGACATACACAGACTGAAGGTGAAAGGGTGGGAAAAATCATACCACTCACATGGCCCTCGGAAACAAGCAGGAGTGGCCATTCTCATATCGAATAAAGTCAACTTCAAACCTAAGGTAATCAAAAGGGATAAAGAAGGACACTATATACTGTTAAAAGGAACCATCCACCAGCAAGACATAACAATTATCAATTTGTATGCACCAAACAATGGACCTGCAACATTCATAAAACAAACTCTCCTCAAGTTCAAGAGTCAAATAGACCACAACACAATTATTATGGGGGACTTCAACACACCACTCTCGCCATTGGATAGATCCTCAAGACAAAAGCTGAACAAAGAAGCTATAAAACTCAATAACACAATCAATAACCTAGACTTAACTGACATATATAGAATTTATCAACCGTCATCAAGTGGATACACATTCTTCTCAGCAGCACATGGATCCTACTCAAAGATAGACCATATATTATGCCATAGGGCGAATCTCAGTAAATATAAAGGTGTGGAGATAATACCATGCACCATATCTGACCATAATGGAATGAAACTGGAAATCAATGATAAAAGAAGGAAAGAAAAATCCTGCATCACCTGGAAAATGAACAATATGTTACTAAATGATCAATGGGTTACAGAAGACATAAAGGAGGAAATCAAAAAATTCCTAGAGATAAATGACAATACAGACACAACATACCGGAATCTATGGGACACAATGAAAGCAGTGCTAAGAGGGAAATTCATCTCCTGGAGTTCATTCCTCAAAAAAAGAAAAAACCAACAAATAAATGAACTCACGCTACATCTTAAAACCTTAGAAAAGGAAGAACAAAACAACAGCAAATATAGCAGAAGACAAGAAATAATTAAAATCAGAGCGGAAATCAACGAAATTGAAACAAAAAAAACCATTGAAAAAATTGATAAAACTAAGAGTTGGTTCTTTGAAAAAATAAATAAGATCGACAGACCCTTAGCCATGCTAACGAAGAGAAGAAGAGAGAGAACGCAAATTACTAACATACGGGATGAAAAAGGCAATGTCACAACAGACACTACAGAAATACAGAAGATAATTAAAAAATATTTTGAAACCCTATACTCCAATAAAATAGAAGATAGTGAAGATATCGATAAATTTCTTAAGTCATATGATCTGCCCAGACTGAGTCAGGAAGACACACACGATTTAAACAGACCAATAACAAAAGAAGAAATTGAAGAGGCCATCAAAAGACTACCAACTAAGAAAAGCCCGGGGCCGGATGGGTATACAGCAGAGTTCTACAAAACCTTCAAAGAAGAGTTAACTCCAATACTTTTCAAGCTATTTCAAGAAATAGAAAAAGAAGGAGCTCTTCCAAATTCATTCTATGAGGCCAACATAACCCTGATCCCAAAACCAGACAAAGACACTTCAAAGAAAGAAAACTATAGACCAATATCTCTAATGAACTTAGATGCAAAAATTCTCAATAAAATCCTGGCGAATCGAATGCAAAAGCACATCAAAAAAATTGTACACCATGATCAAGTAGGATTCATCCCTGGGATGCAAGGCTGGTTCAATATACGGAAATCAATAAATGTTATTCACCACATCAATAGACTTAAGGATAAGAACCATATGATCATCTCAATAGATGCAGAAAAAGCATTTGACAAAGTACAGCATCCCTTTATGTTCAAAACACTAGAAAAAATAGGGATAACAGGAACTTACCTCAACATTGTAAAAGCTATATATGCTAAGCCTCAGGCTAACATCATTCTAAATGGAGAAAAAATGAAGGCATTCCCTCTAAAATCTGGAACTAGACAGGGATGCCCTCTCTCACCACTTCTATTCATTTAGTTCTTGAAATGCTAGCCAGAGCAATCAGACAGACAAAAGAAATTAAAGGCATAAAAATAGGAAAAGAAGAACTTAAATTATCGCTATTTGCGGATGACATGATAATATACTTAACAGACCCAAAAGGGTCTACAAAGAAACTGCTAGAGTTAATAAATGAATTCAGCAAAGTGGCAGGATATAAAATCAACACGCATAAATCAAAGGCATTCCTGTATATCAGCAACAAAACTTCTGAAATGGAAATGAGGAAAACCATTCCATTCACAATAGCCTCAAAAAAAATAAAATACTTGGGAATCAACCTAACAAAAGAGGTGAAAGATTTATACAATGAAAACTATAGAACCCTAAAGAGAGAGATAGACGAAGATCTTAGAAGATGGAAAAATGTACCCTGTTCATGGATAGGCAGAACTAACATTATCAAAATGGCGATATTACCCAAAGTTCTCTACAGGTTTAATGCGATGCCAATCAAAATCCCAACAGCATTTCTTGTAGAAATAGATAAAGCAATCATGAAATTCATATGGAATAACAAAAGACCCAGAATAGCAAAAACAATTCTAAGCAGGAAGTGTGAATCTGGAGGTATAGCGATACCAGAGTTCAAACTGTACTACAGAGCAATAGTAACAAAAACAGCGTGGTACTGGTACCAAAACAGGCAGGTGGATCAATGGTACAGAATAGAGGACACAGAAACCAATCCACAAAATTACAACTTTCTTATATTTGATAAAGGGGCTAAAAACATGCAATGGAGGAAGGATAGCATCTTCAACAAATGGTGCTGGGAAAATTGGAAATCCATATGCAACAAAATGAAACTGAATCCCTTTCTCTCGCCATGCACAAAAGTTAACTCAAAATGGATCAAGGAGCTTGATATCAAATCAGAGACCCTGCACCTGATAGAAGAAAAAGTTGGCTCCGATCTACATATTGTGGGGTCAGGCTCCAAATTCCTTAATAGGACACCCATAGCCCAAGAGTTAATAACAAGAATAAACAAATGGGACTTACTTAAACTAAAAAGTTTTTTCTCAGCAAGAGAAACAATAAGAGAAGTGAATAGGGAACCTACATCCTGGGAACAAATCTTTACTCCCCACACTTCAGATAGAGCCCTAATTTCCAGAATATACAAAGAACTCAAAAAATTAAACAATAAGATAACAAATAACCCAATCAACAAATGGGCCAAGGACCTGAACAGACACTTCTCAGAAGATGACATACAATCAATCAATAAGTACATGAAAAAATGCTCACCATCTCTAGCAGTCAGAGAAATGCAAATCAAAACCACCCTAAGATACCATCTCACTCCAGTAAGACTGGCAGCCATTAGGAAGTCAAACAACAACAAGTGCTGGCGAGGATGTGGGGAAAAGGGTACTCTTGTACACTGCTGGTGGGACTGCAAATTGGTGCGGCCAGTATGGAAAGCAGTATGGAGACTCCTGGGAAAGCTGGGAATGGAAACACCATTCGACCCAGCTATCGCCCTCCTCGGACTATTCCCTGAGGACCTTAAAAGAGCATACTATAGGGATACTGCCACATCAATGATCATAGCAGCACAATTCACAATAGCTAGACTGTGGAACCAACCTAGATGCCCTTCAATAGATGAATGGATAAAAAAATGTGGCATCTATACACAATGGAGTATTATGCAGCACTAAAAAATGACAAAATCATGGAATTTGCAGGGAAATGGATGGCATTAGAGCAGATTATGCTAAGTGAAGATAGCCAATCCTTAAAAAACAAATGCCAAATGTCTTCTTTGATTTAAGGAGAACAACAAAGAACTGAATAGGGGGAAAGAGCATGAGAAAAAGATTAACATTAAACTGAAACGAATGAAGGGAGGGAAAGGGAGAGGGAAGGGAAATTGCATGGAAACAGAAGGAAAACCACATCGTTATACGAATCACATATATGAGGTTGTGACGGGAAAGGGGGGGGAGGGAGAGAATGGAACAACAACAGATGGGGTAGAGAGGGAAGATGGGAGGGGAGAGGAGGGGGGATTGTAGGGGATAGGAAAGACAGCAGAATACAACAGTCACTAATATGGCATTATGTAAACATGGTGAATGTATAACTGATGTGATTCTGCAATTTGTATTTGGGGTAAAAATGGAAAAGCATAACTCACATGTATCAAATGTATGAAAGAGGAAAAAAAATAATAAAAATAAATAAATAAATAAATAAATAATGCACTTTCAGATAATATGAAATATAAGTATAAAAAAGTTCCAATTTTTTTTTTTTGGTAAGACTAATGTCATTGAGATACATGCAATTAAAACAGTTCAAAAGCCAGTAAATCCTGCACATTTTTATTGGGTTTTGTTTGCTTTAAATAAATGTGAATTTTTCTCAGACAAAAAAAAAAAAACTGCTATTGTAAACAAACGCTTCAACGTAGATGAACAAAGCTTGGTGAGCCAAGTGAGATTTGTGTACTGATCATTACCACCAAGTATCATCAAGACTGGGTGAAAAAATATTTGCTAGTATTTCGGAAACCCGGAGTTACTTCACTGAAAGGGCTCTGCGCCATCTCTGCTTATGGCTAATTGAAGAGCAAACAAACCATAGAGACAAAACTGAGAACTACTTTATTTTGTCAAGTTTGAAAGAGCTACTACAAACCATGTTGAATTTAGAGTTCCAAATTCATCTATTTATATAGGAAAGAATAGACTGAAATCTAAAAATAAAAACTGCTACTGTAAACTAACGCTTCCACCTAGAAGATCAAGTTTTGGTGAGCCAAGTGGGAATTGTGTACTGATCATTACCACCAAGTATCATGTAGATTTGGTTAAAAAATATTTGCTGGAATTTGGGAAATTCTTAGATTCTTGGTTGATTTGCAACCCCTGTCAATGAAAGTGCTTTTCGCCAGTCTCTGCTTAGGCCTACTTGAAGAGGACAGAAACCGTAGAGACAAAACTGAGAACTACTTTATTTTGTCAAGTTTCAAAGAGCTACTACAAACCCTGTTGGATTTAGAGATCCAAATTCATCTATCTATATAGGAGAGAACAGAGTGAAACCTAAAAATAAAAACTGCTACTGTAAAAGAACCCTTCAACCTAGAAGAACAAAATTTGGTGAGCCAAGAAGCATTTTTGTGCTGATAATTACCACCAAGTATCATCATGATTGGGTTAAAAAATATTTGCTGGTATGTCGTAAAATCGTAGATTCTTGGAAGCTTGGCAAACCCTTTCAATGGAAGTGCTTTTCATCAGTCTCTGCATACGGCTACTTGAAGAGGAAACACACTGATGAGAAATAACTGAGAACTCTTTTATTTTGTCAAGTTTCAAAGATCTACTACAAACCATTATTTATTTAGAGTTCGAAATTTATCTATTTATTTAGGAGCGAACAGAGTAAAACCTATAATTGAAAACAGCTACTGTAAATGAACTCTTCAACCTAGAAGAACAAAATTTGTTGAGCCAAGTAAGAATTGTGTGCTGATCATTAGCACTAAGTATCATCAAGATTGGGTGAAAAAAGATTTGCTGCTATTTCGGAAACTGGTAGATTCTTGGACGCTTGGCAACCCCTTTCAATGAAAGTGCATTTCGCCAGTCTCTGCTTAGGGCTACATGAAGAGGAAACAAACCATAGAGACAAAACTGAGAACTACTTTATTTTGTCAAGTTTCAAAGAGCTACAACAACCCATTTTGGATTTACAGTTCCTAATTCATCTAAATATATAGGAGGAAACACTGTGAAACCTAAAAATATAAACTTATACTGTAAACAAACGCTTCAACCTAGAAGAACAAAATTTGGTGAGCCAAGTGGGATATGTGTACTGATCATTACCACCAAGCATCATCAAGATTGGGTTAAAAAATATTTGCTTGTATTTCAGAAAAACGTAGATTCTTGGACGCTTGGCAACCCCTTTCAATTAAAGTGCTGTTCGCCAGTCTCTGCTTAGGCAACTTGAAGAGGAAACAAACCATAGAACAAAACTTAGAACTATTTAATTTTGTGAAGTTTCAAAGAGCTACTACAAACCATGTTCGATTTACAGTTCCAATTTCATGTATCCACATAGGAGAAAACAGAGTGCAACCTAAAAATAAAAAAAAAAACTGCTACTGTAAACAAACGCTTCAACCTATATGAATAAAATTTGGTGAGCCAAGTGGAAATATTTGTACTGATCATTACCACCAAGTATCATCAAGATTGGATGAAAAAATATTTGCTGGTACTTCGGGAACTCGTAGTTTCTTGGAAGCTTGGCAACCCCTTTCAATCAAAGGGCTTTGTGCCATCTCTGCTTAGGTCTACTTGAAGTGCAAACAAACCATAGAGGCAAAACTGAGAACTACTTTATTTTGTCAAGTTTCAAAGAGCTCCTAAAAACCATGTTGGATTTAGAGTTCGAAATTCATCTATTTATATAAGAAAGAAAAGAGTGAAACCTAAAAATAAAAACTGCAACTGTGAATGATCGCTTCAACCAAGAAGAACAAAATTTGGTGACCTAAGTGGGAATTGTGTACTGATCATTACCACCAAATATCATCAAGATTGGGTGAAAATATGTGCTGTTATTTTGGAAACTCGTAGATTCTTGGACGCTTGGCAACCCCTTTCAATGAAAGTGGTTTTCTCCAGTCTCTGCTTAGGGCTAATTGAAGAGGAAACAATCCATAGAGACAAAACTGAATACTACTTTATTTTTCAAGTTTCAAAGAGCTGCTACAAACCCAGTTGGATTTAGAGTTTCAAATTCATCTATCTATATAGGAGGGAACAGAGTGAAACCTAAAAATAAAAAATGCTACTGTAAATGAACGCTTCAACCTAGAAGATCAAAATTTGGTGAGCCAAGTGGGAATTGTGTACTGATCATTACCACCAAGTATTATCCAGATTGGGTTAAGAAATGTTTGCTGGTATTTCGGAAATTCGTAAATTCTTGGACGCATGTCAACCCCTTTCAATGAAAGTGCTTTTCCTCAGTCTCTGCTTATGGCTACTTAAAGAGGAAACAGACCATAGAGACAAAACTGAGAACTACTTTATTTTGTCAACTGTCAAAGAGCTACTACAAACCATGTTGTATTTAGAGTTCCAAATTCATCTATTTATATGAAAGAATAGACTGAAACCTAAAAATAAAAACTTCTACTGTAAACGAACGCTTCCACCTAGAAGATCAAGTTTTGGTGATCCAAGTGGGAATTCTGTACTGATCATTACCACCAAGTATCATGTAGATTTGGTTAAAAAATATTTGCTGGAATTTCGGAAAATCGTAGATTCTTGGAAGCTTTGCAACCCCTGTCAATGAAAGTGCTTTTCGCCAGTCTCTGCTTAGGCCTACTTGAAGAGGACAGAAACCATATAGACAAAACTGAGAACTATTTTATTTTGTCAAGTTTCAAAGAGCTACTACAAACCCTCTTGGATTTAGAGATCCAAATTCATCTATCTATATAGGAGAGAACAGAGTGAAACCAAAAAATAAAAACTGCTTCTGTAAACGAACCCTTCAACCTAGAAGAACAAAATTTGGTGAGTCAAGGGGCATTTTTGTACTGATAATTACCACCAAGTATCATCTTGATTGGGTGAAAAAATATTTGCTGATATTTTAGGAAACTCGTAGATTCTTGGAAGCTTGGCAACCCCTTTCAAGGAAAGGGCTTTGCGCCATCTGTTTTTAGGGCTACTTGAAGAGGAAACAAACCATAGAAACCCACTTGAGAACTACTTTATTTTTTCAAGTTTCAAAGAGCTTCTACAAATCACGTTAGATTAAGAGTTCCAAATACATATATCTATATAGGGGAGAACAGATTGAATCCTAAAAATATAAACATCTACTGTAAATGAATGCTTCAAACAAGAAGAAGAAAATTTGGTGAGCCAAGTTGCATTGGTGTACCGATTATTACCACCAAGTATCATCAAGATTGGGTGAAAAAATATTTGTTGGTATTTCGGAAACTTGTAGATTCCTGGACGCTTAGCAACCCCTTTCAATGAAAGTGCTTTTTGCCAGTCTGTGCTTAGGGCTACTTGAAGAGGAAACAAACCATAGAGACAAAACTGAGAACTACTTTATTTTGTCAAGTTTCAAAGAACTACTACAAACCATGTTGGATTTAGAGTTCCAAATTCATCTACGTATATAGGAAAGAACAGAGTAATACCTGAAAGTAAAAACTGCTACTGTAAACGAACGCTTCACCCTAGAAAAACAAAATTTGGTGAGCCAAGTGGGATTTGTGAACTGATCGTTACCACCAAGTATCATCAAGATTGGGTGAAAAAATATTTGCTGGTATTTCAGAAACTCGTAGATTCTTAGACACTTGGCAACCCCTTTCAATTTAAGTGCTTTTCGCTAGTCTCTGCTTCGGGCAACTTGAAGGGAAAACAAACCATAGAGACAAAACTGAGAACTACATTATTTTGTCAAGTTTCAAAGAGCTACTACAAACCATGTTGGATTTACAGTTCCAAATTCATGTGTCCATATAGGAGAAAGCAGAGGGCAACATAAAAATAAGAAAAACTGCTTAAGTAAACAAACGCTTCAACCAATAAGAAAAAAATTGGGTGAGCCAAGTTGAAATTTTGGTACTGATAATTACCACCAAGTATCATCAAGATTGGGTGAAAAAATATTTGCTGGTATTTCGGAAACTTGTAGATTCTTGGACGCTTTGCAACCTTTTTCAATGAAAGTGGTGTTTGCCAGTCTCTGCTTAGGGCTACTTGAAAAGGAAACAAACCATAGAGAGAAAACTGAAAACTACTTTATTTTGTCAGGTTTCAAAGAGCTACTACATACCATATTGGATTTAGTGTTCCAATTTCATCAATCTATAAATTAGAGAACATAGTGTAACCTAAAAATAAAAACTGCTACTGTAAAAGAACGCTTCAAACTAGAAGAACAAAACGTGGTGAGCCAAGTGCGATTTGTGTACTGATCATTACCACCAAGTATCATCAAGATTGGGTGAAAAAAATATTTGCTTCTGTTTATGAAACTCGTTGTTACTTGGATGCTTGGCAACCCATTTTAATGAAATGGCTTTGCGCAATCTCTGGTTACGGCTACTTGAAGTGGAAACAAACCATGGAGAAAAAACGGAAAACTACTTTATTTTGTCAAGTTTCAAAGAGCTACTACAAACCGTGTTGGATGTAGAATTCCAATTGCATCTATCCATACAGGAGAGAAGAGTGAAAAATAAAAATGAATACTACTGTAAATGAATGCTTCAAACTAGAAGATCAAAAATTGGTGATCCAAGTGGGATTTGTGTACTGATTATTACCACCAAGTATCATCAAGATTGGATGAAATAATATTTGCTGGCATTTCGGAAATTCATAGTTTCTTGGAAGCTTGGCAAACCCTTTTAATGAAAGAGCTTTACGCCATCTCTTCTTAGAGCTACTTGAAAAGGAAACAAACCATAGAGACAAAACTGAGAACTACTATATTTTGTCAAGTTGCAAAGAGCTACTAAAAACCATGTTGGATGTAGAGTTCCAAATGCATCTATCCATATTGGAAAGAAGAGTGAAACCTAAAAATGAAAACTGCTACTGTAAACAAACGCTTCAACCTAAAAGAACAAAATTTGGTGAACCAAGTGAGATTTGTGTCCTGATCATTACCAAAAAGAATCATGAAGATGGATGAAAAAATATTTGCTGCTATTTCGTAACCTCGTGGATTCTTGGAAGCTTGGCAACCGCTTTCAATGAATGTCCTATTGTCAAGTTTCTGCTTAGGGCTACTTGAAGAGGAAATAAACCATAGAGACAAAACTGAGAGCTACTTTATTTTGTCAAGTTTCAAAAGCTACTAGAAACCCTGTTGGATTAAGAGTTCCAAATGCATCTATCTATATAAGAGAGCACAGAGTGAAATCTAAAAAAAAATTGCTTCTGTAAACGAACGCTTCAACCTAGAAGAACAAAATTGGGTGAGCCAAGTGGAATGTGTACTGATCATTACCAACCAAGTATCTTCAAAATTAGGTAAAAAAATATTTGCTGGTATTTCGGAAACTCGTAGTTTCTTGCAAGCTTTTCAACATTTTTCAAAGAAAGGGCTTCGCGCCATCTCTGGTTAAGGCTACTTGAAGAGGAAACAAACAATAGAGACAAAACTGAGAACTACTTTATTTTGTCAAGTGTCAAAGAGCTACTACAAACCATGTTGGATTTAGAGTTTCAAATTCATTAATCTATAAATGAGAGAACAGAATGTAACCTAAAAATAAAAACTGCTAGTGTAAACGAACGCTTCAAACTAGAAGAACACAATTGGTGAGGCAAGTGGGATTTGTGTACTGATCATTACCACCAAGTATCATCAAGATTGGGTGAAAAAATATTTGCTGGTATTTAGGATACTCGTAGTTTCTTGGATGTTTGCAACCCTTTCAATGAAAGGGCTTCGCGCCATTGCCGCTTAGGGCTTCTTGTAAAGGAAACAAACCATAGAGGTAAAACTGAGAACTACTTTATTTTGTCACGTTTCAAAGAGCTACTACAAACCATTCTGGATTTAGAGTTCCAAATTCATCTATGTATATAAGAGAAAATAGAGTGAAACCTAAAAATAAAAACTGCTGCTCTAAATGAACACTTCAACTTAGAAGAACAAAATTTGGTGAACCAAGTGGGATTTGTGTACTGATCATTACCACCATGTATCTTGAAGTTTGGATGCAAAAATATTTGCTGGTATTTCGGAAAATCGAAGATTCTTGGCAACCCCTTTCAATGAAAGTGATTTTCGCCAGTCTATTATTGGGGTACTTGAAGAGGAAACAAACCATAGAGACAAAACTGAGAACGACTTTATTGTGTCAAGTTACAAAAAGCTACTACAAACCATGTTGGATTTAGAGTTCCAAATTTATCTATCTATATAGGAGAGAACATAGTGAAACCTAAAAATAAAAAGTGCTCCTGTAAACGAACGCTTCAACCTAAAAGGACAAAATTTGGTGAGCCAAGTGGGATTTGTACACTGATCATTACCACCAAGGATCATCAAGATTGGGCGAAAAAATAATTTCTGGTATTTTGGAAATAAGTAGATTCTTGGATGCTTGGCAACCCCTTTCAATGAAAGTGCTATTGGAAAGTCTCTGATTAGGGCTACTTGAAGAGGAAACAAACCATAGAGACAAAAATGAGAACTACTTTATTTTGACAAAATTCAAAGAGCTACTACAAACGATGTTGGATTTAGAGTTCCAAATTCATCTATCTATATAGGAGAGAACAGAGTGAAATCTAAAAATAAAAATTGCTTCTGTAAACGAATGCTACAACCTAGAAAAACAAAATTTGGTGAGCCAAGTGGGACTTGTGTACTGACCATTACCACCAAGTATCATGAAGATTGGGTGAAAAAATATTTGCTGGTATTTCGGAAACTCGTAATTTCTTGGAAGCTTGGTAACCCCTTTCAATGAAAGTGCTTTTCCAGAGTCTCTGCTTAGGGATACTAGAAGAGGAAATAAACCATAGAGACAAAACTGAGAACTACTGTATTTTGTCAAGGTTCAAAGAGCTACTACAAACCATGTTGGATTTAAGTTCAAATTCATCTATCTGGATATGAGAGAACAGAGTGAAACCTAAAAATAAAAACTGCTACTGTAACCTAATGCTTCAACCTAGAAGAACAAAATTGGGTGAGCCAAGTCGGATGTGTACTGATTATTACCACCAAGTATCTTCAAAATTAGGTGAAAAAATATTGGCTGGTATTTCAGAAACTCGTAGATTCTTGGAAGCTTGGCAACCCCTTTCAATGAAAGTGCTTTTCTCCAGTCTCTGATTAGGGCTACATGAAGAGGAAACAAAACATAGAGACAAAACTGAGAAATACTTTATTTTGTCAAGTTTCAAAGAGCTACTACAAACCATGTTGGATTTAGAGTTACAAATTCATCTACCTAAATAGGAGAGAACAGAGTGAAACCTGAAAATAAAAACTGCTACTGTAAACGAACGCTTCAAACTAGAAGAACAAAATTTGGTGAACCAAGTGGAATTTGTGCACTGGTCAATAACACCAAGCATCATCAAGATTGGGTGAAAAAATATTTGCTGTTATTTCAGAAACACGTAGATTCTTGGTCGCTTGGCAACCCCTTTCAATGAAAATGCTATTCGCCAGTATCTGATTAGAGCTCCTTGAACAGGAAACAAACCAAAGAGACAAAAATGAGAACTACTTTATTTTGTCAAGTTTCAAAGAGCTACTAGAAACCATGTTGGATTTAGAGTTCCAAATTCATCTATCTGTAAGAGGGAACAGAGGGAAACCTAAAAATAAAAACTGCTACTCTAAACAAACGCTTCAAACTAGAAGAAAAAATTTGTTGAGCCAAGTGGGATTTGTGTACTTATCATTACCAAAAGTATCATCAAGATTGAGTGAAAAAATATTTGCTGGTATTTCGGAAACTAGTAATTTCTTGGAAGCTTGGCAACTTTTTCAATGAAAGTGCTTTTCCACAGTATCTGCTTAATGCTACTTGAAGTTGAAACAAGCATAGACACAAAATTGAGAACTACTTTTTTTCGTCAAGTTTCATAGAGCTACTACAAACCATGTTGGATTTAGAGTTCCAAATTCATCTATCTATATAAGAGAGAACAGAGTGAAACCTAAAATTAAAAACTGCTACTGTAAACGAACGCTTCAACCTAGAAGAACAAATTTGGGTTAACCAAGTAGGATTTGTGTACTGATCATTACCACCAAGTATGATCAAGATTGGGTGAAAAAATATTTGCTGGTATTTCGGAAACTCGGAATTTCTTGGAAGCTTGGCAACCCTTTCAATGAAAGTGCTTTTCGCCAGTCTATGCTTAGGGCTACTTGAAGTTGAAAAAACCATTAACACAAAACTGAGAACTACTTTATTTCGTCAAGTTTCAAATAGCTAGCACAAACCATGTTGGATTTAGACTTCCATATTCATCATTCTTTATAGGAGAGAACAGAGTGAAACCTAAAAATCAAAACAGCTACTGTAAAAGAAAGCTTCAACGTAGAATAACAAATTTTGGTGAACCAAGTTGGATTTGTGTACTGATCACTACCACCAAGTATCATCAAGATTGGGAGAAAAAATATTTGCTGGTATTTCGAAAACACGTAATTTCTTGGAAGCTTGGCAACCCCTTTCAATGAAAGTGCTATTCGCCAGTCTTTGATTAGGGCTACTTGAAGAGGAAACAAACCATAGAGACAGAAATGAGAACTAGTTTATTTTGTCAACATTCAAATAGCTACTACAAACCATGTTGGATTTAGAGTTACAAATTCATCTATCTATATAGGAGAGAACAAAGTGAACCTAAAATTAAAAACTGCTACTGTAAACGAACGCTTCAACATAGAAGAACAAAATTTGGTGAGCACAGTGGGATTTGTGTACTGATCATTACCACCAAGTATCATCAAGATTGGGAGAAAAAATATTTGCTGGTATTTCGGAAACACCTAATTTCTTGGACGCTTGGCAACACCTTTCAATGAAAGTGCTTTTCACAGTCTCTGCTTAGGGCTTCTTGAAGAGGAAACAAACCATAGAGATAAAATTGAGAACTACATTATTTTGTCAAGTTTCAAAGAGCTACTACAAACCATGTTGGATTTAGAGTTCCAAATTCATCTATCTATCTAGGAGAGAACAGAGGGAAACCTAAAAATAAAAACTGCTAGTGTAAACGAGGGCTTTTACCTAGAAGAACAAAATTTGGTAAGCCATGGGGGATTTGTGTACTGATCATTACCACAAAGTATCATCAATATTGGGTGAAAAAATATTTGCTGGTATTTAGGAAACTCGTAATTTCTTTGAAGCTTGGCAACCCTTTCAATGCAAGTGCTTTTCGCCACTCTCTGCTTCGGGCTACATGAGGAGGAAAAGAACCATAGCGACAAAACTGAGAACTGCTTTATTTTGTCAAGTTTCAAAGAGCTACTACAAACCATGTTGGATTTAGAGATCCAAATTCATCTATCTATATAGAAGAGAAGAGAGTGAAACCTAAAAATAAAAACTGCTACTGTAAACGAACGCTTCACCCTAGAAGAACAAAATTTGTGGAGCCAAGTGGGATTTATATACTTATCATTACCACCAAGTATCATGAAGATTGGGTGAAAAAATATTTGCTTGTATTTCGGAAACACGTAGATTCTTGGACGCTTGGCAACCCCTTTCAATGAAAGTGCTATTCGCCAGTCTCTCATTAGTGCTACTTGAAGAGAAAACAAACCATAGAGACAAAAATGAAAACTACTTTATTTTGTCAAGTTTCAAAGAGCTAATACAAACTATGTTGGATTTAGAGTTCCAAATTCATCTATCTATGTAGGAGAGAACAGAGGGAAACCTAAAAATAAAAACTGCTACTGTAAAGGAGTGCTTTAACCTAGAAGAACAAAATTTGGTGAGCCATGTGGGATTTGTGATCCGATCATTACCACCAAGTATCATCAAGATTGGTCGAAAAAATATTTGCTGCTATTTCGGAAACCCGTAGATTCTTGGACGCTTGGCAACCCCTTTCAGTGAAAGTCCTATTCGCCAGTATTTGATTAGGGCTACTTGAAGAGGAAACAAACCATAAAGACAGAAATGAGAACTATTTTGTTTTGTCAAGTTTCAAAGAGCTACTACAAACCATGTTGGATTTAGAGTTCCAAATTCATCTATCTATATAGGAGACAACAGAGTGAAACCTAAAAATAAAAAAATGCTACTGTAAATGAACACTTCAACCTAGAAGAACAAAATTTGTTGAGCCTAGAGGGATTTGTACACTGATCATTACCACCAAGTATCATCAAGATTGGGTGAAAAAATATTTGCTGGTATTTCGGAAACTCGTAGATTCTTGGATGCTTGCAAACCCTTTCAATGAAAGTGCTTTTCGCCAGTCTCTGATTAGTGCTAGTTGAAGAGGAAACAAACCATAGAGACAAAACTGAGAACTACTTTATTTTGTCAAGTTTCAAAGAGATACTACAAACCATGTTGGATTTAGAATTCCAAATTCATCTATCTATATAGAAGAGAACAGAGTGAAACCTAAAAATAAAAACTGCTACTGCAAACGAACACTTCAACTTAGAAGAACAAATTATGGTGAACCAAGTGGGATTTTTATACTGATAATTACCACAATGTATCATCAATATTGCGCGAAAAATTGTTTGCTGGTATTTCGGAAACTCGGAATTTCTTGGAAGCTTGGCAACCCCATTCAATGAAAGTGCTTTTCGCCAGTCTCTGCTTAGGGCTACTTGAAGTTGAAACAAACCATAAACACAAAACTGAGAACTACTTAATTTTGTCAAGTTTCAAATAGCTACTACAAACCATGTTGGATTTAGACTTCCATATTCATCATTCTATATAGGAGAGAACAGAGTGAAACCTAAAAATCAAAACAGCTATTGTAAACGAACGCTTCAACGTAGAAGAACAAATTTGGGTGAACCAAGTAGGATTTGTGTACTGATCATTACCACCAAGTATCATCCAGATTGGGTGAAAAAATATTTGCTGGTATTTCGGAAACACATAGTTTCTTGGATGCTTGGCAACAGCTTTCAATGAAAGTGCTATTCCCAAGTCTGTGATTAGGGCTTCTTTTTTTTTTTCTTTTTAATATATTTTTTTTATTGGTTGTTCAAAACATTACAAAGCTCATGGCATATCATCTTCCATACATTTGATTCAAATGGGTTATCAGCTTTCATTTTTGCCCCAATTACAAGTTGCAGAATGACATTGGTTACACATCCACATTTTTACATAATACCATATAAATGACTGTTGTTTTCTGCTCCCTTTCCTATCCCCTATTATCCGCCCTCCCCTTTCCTCTCCTCTTCCCTCTCTACCCCATCTGCTGTGGTTTAGGGCTTCTTGAAGAGAAAACAAACCATAGAGACATAAATGAGAACTACTTTATTTTGTCAAGTTTCAAAGAGCGACTACAAACCATGTTGGATTTAGAGTTACAAATTCATTGATCTAAATCGGAGAGAACAGAGTGAAACCTAATAATAAAAACTGGTACTGAAAACAAACGATTCAACCTAGAAGAACAAAATTTGGTGAGCCATTGCGATTTGTGTACTGATCATTACCACAAAGTATCATCAAGAGTGGGTGAAAAAATATTTGCTGGTATTTCGGAAACTCGTATTTTCTTGGAAGCTTGGCAACCCCTTTCAATGAAAGTGCTTGTCCACAGTCTCTGCTTAGGGCTGCTTGAAGAGGAAACATACCATAGAGATAAAACAGAGAACCACTTTATTTTGTCAAGATTCAAAGAGCTTCTACAAACCATGTTGGATTTAGAGTTCCAAATTGATTTATCTATATAGGAGAGAACAGAGTGAAACCTAAAAATAAAAACTGCTACTGTAAACGAACGCTTCAACCTACAGGAACAAAATTTGGTGAGCCAAGTGGGATTTGTGTACTTGTCATTACCACCACGTATCATCAGGATTGGCTGAGAAAATATTTGCTGGTGTTTCGGAAACTTGTAATTTCTTGGAAGCTTGATAACCCCTTTCAATGAAAGTGCTTTCCACAGTCTCTGCTTAGGGCTATTTGAAGAGGAAACAAACCATAGAGACAAAATTGAGAACTACATTATTTTGTCAAGTTTCCAAGAGCTACTACAAACCATGTTGGATTTAGAGTTCCAAATTCATCTATCTATATAAGAGAGAACCGAGAGAAACCTAAAAATAAAAACTGCTACTGTAAACGAACGCTTCAACCCAGAAGAACAAATTTTTGGTGAGCCAAGTGGGATTTGTACACTGATCATTACCACCAAGTATCATCAAGATTCGGCGAAAAAATATTTGCTGGTATTTCGGAAACCCGTAGTTTCTTGGACGCTTGGCAACCCCTTTCAATGAAAGTGACATTAGCCAGTATGTGATTAGGGATACTTGAAGAGGAAACAAACCATAAAGACAAAAATGAGAACTACTTATTTTGTCAAGTTTCAAAGGGCTACTAGAAACCATGTTGGTTTTAGAGTTCCAAATTCATCGATCTATATAGGAGACAACAGAGTGAAACCTAAATATAAAAACTGCTACTGTAAAGGAACGCTTCAACATAGAAGAACAAATTTTGGTGAGTCAAGTTGGATTTGTGTACTGATCATTACCACCAAGTATCATCAAGATTGGGCGAATAAATATTCGCTGGTGTTTCAGAAACTCGTAGATTATTGGACACTTGCCAACCCCTTTCAATGAAAGTGCTTTTCTCCACTCTCTGATTAGGGCTACTAGAAGAGGAAATAAACCATAGAGACAAAACTGAGAACTACTGTATTTTGTCAAGGTTCAAAGAGCTACTACAAACCATGTTGGATTTAAGTTCAAATTCATCTATCTGGATAGGAGAGAACAGAGTGAAACCTAAAAATAAAAACTGCTACTGTAACCGAACGCTTCAACCTAGAAGAACAAAATTGGGTGAGCCAAGTCGGATGTGTACTGATTATTACCACCAAGTTTCTTCAAAATTAGGTGAAAAAATATTGGCTGGTATTTCGGAAACTCGTAGATTCTTGGAAGCTTGGCAACCCCTTTCAATGAAAGTGCTTTTCTCCAGTCTCTGATTAGGACTACATGAAGAGGAAACAAAACATAGAGACAAAACTGAGAAATACTTTATTTTGTCAAGTTTCAAAGAGCTACTACAAACCATGTTGGATTTAGAGTTACAAATTCATCTACCTAAATAGGAGAGAACAGAGTGAAACCTGAAAATTAAAACTGCTACTCTAAACGAACGCTTCAAACTAGAAGAACAAAATTTGGTGAACCAAGTGGAATTTGTGTACTGGTGAATAACACCAAGCATCATCAAGATTGGGTGAAAAAAATATTTGCTGTTATTTCAGAAACACGTAGATTCTTGGTCGCTTGGCAACCCCTTTCAATGAAAATGCTATTCGCCAGTCTCTGATTAGAGCTCCTTGAACAGGAAACAAACCAAAGAGACAAAAATGAGAACTACTTTATTTTGTCAAGTTTCAAAGAGCTACTAGAAACCATGTTGGATTTAGAGTTCCAAATACATCTATCTGTAAGAGAGAACAGAGGGAAACCTAAAAATAAAAACTGCTACTCTAAACAAACGCTTCAAACTAGAAGAAAAAAATTTGTTGAGCCAAGTGGGATTTGTGTACTTATCATTACCAAAAGTATCATCAAGATTGAGTTAAAAAATATTTGCTGGTATTTCGGAAACTAGTAATTTCTTGGAAGCTTGGCAACTTTTTCAATGAAAGTGCTTTTCCACAGTATCTGCTTAACGCTACTTGAAGTTGAAACAAGTATAGACACAAAACTGAGAACTACTTTTTTTCGTCAAGTTTCATAGAGCTACTACAAACCATGTTGGATTTAGAGTTCCAAATACATCTATCTATATAAGAGAGAACAGAGTGAAACCTAAAATTAAAAACTGCTACTGTAAATGAACGCTTCAACCTAGAAGAACAAATTTGGGTTAACCAAGTAGGATTTGTGTACTGATCATTACCACCAAGTATGATCAAGATTGGGTGAAAAAATATTTGCTGGTATTTCAGAAACTCGGAATTTCTTGGAAGCTTGGCAACCCTTTCAATGAAAGTGCTTTTTGCCAGTCTATGCTTAGGGCTACTTGAAGTTGAAAAAACCATTAACACAAAACTGAGAACTACTTTATTTCGTCAAGTTTCAAATAGCTAGCACAAACCATGTTGGATTTAGACTTCCGTATTCATCATTCTTTATAGGAGAGAACAGAGTGAAACCTAAAAATCAAAACAGCAACTGTAAAAGAAAGCTTCAACCTAGAAGAACAAATTTTGGTGAACCAAGTTGGATTTGTGTACTGATCATTACCACCAAGTATCATCAAGATTGGGAGAAAAAATATTTGCTGGTATTTCGAAAACACGTAATTTCTTGGAAGCTTGGCAACCCCTTTCAATGAAAGTGCTATTCGCCAGTCTTTGATTAAGGCTACTTGAAGAGGAAACAAACCAGAGAGACAGAAATGAGAACTAGTTTACTTTGTCAACTTTCAAATAGCTACTACAAACCATGTTGGTTTTAGAGTTACAAATTCATCTATCTATATAGGAGAGAACAGAGTGAACCTAAAATTAAAAACTGCTACTGTAAACGAACGCTTCAACATAGAAGAACAAAATTTGGTGAGCACAGTGGGATTTGTGTTCTGATCATTACCACCAAGTATCATCAAGATTGGGAGAAAAAATATTTGCTGGTATTTCGGAAACACCTAATGTCTTGGACGCTTGGCAACACCTTTCAATGAAAGTGCTTTTCACAGTCTCTGCTTAGGGCTTCTTGAAGAGGAAACAAACCATAGAGATAAAATTGAGAACTACATTATTTTGTCAAGTTTCAAAGAGCTACTACAAACCATGTTGGATTTAGAGTTCCAAATTCATCTATCTATCTAGGAGAGAACATAGGGAAACCTAAAAATAAAAACTGCTAGTGTAAACGAGGGCTTTAACCTAGAAGAACAAAATTTGGTGAGACATGGGGCATTTGTGTACTGATCATTACCACAAAGTATCATCAATATTGGGTGAAAAAATATTTGCTGGTATTTCGGAAACTCGTAATTTCTTTGAAGCTTGGCAACCCTTTCAATGCAAGTGCTTTTCGCCACTCTCTGCTTCGGGCTACTTGAAGAGGAAAAGAACCATAGCGACAAAACTGAGAACTGCTTTATTTTGTCAAGTTTCAAAGAGATACTACAAACCATGTTGGATTTAGAGTTCCAAATTCATCTATCTATATAGAAGAGAAGAGAGTGAAACCTAAAAATAAAAACTGCTACTGTAAACGAACGCTTCACCCTAGAAGAACAAAATTTGTGGAGCCAAGTGGGATTTGTATACTTATAATTACCACCAAGTATCATGAAGATTGGGTGAAAAAATATTTGCTTGTATTTCGGAAACACGTAGATTCTTGGACGCTTGGCAACCCCTTTCAATGAAAGTGCTATTCGCCAGTCTCTCATTAGTGCTACTTGAAGAGAAAACAAACCATAGAGACAAAAATGAAAACTACTTTATTTTGTCAAGTTTCAAAGAGCTAATACAAACTATGTTGGATTTAGAGTTCCAAATACATCTATCTATGTAGGAGAGAACAGATGGATACCTAAAAATAAAAACTGCTACTGTAAACGAGTGCTTTAACCTAGAAGAACAAAATTTGGTGAGCCATGTGGGATTTGTGATCCGATCATTACCACCAAGTATCATCAAGATTGGTCAAAAAAATATTTGCTGCTATTTCGGAAACCCGTAGATTCTTGGACGCTTGGCAACCCCTTTCAGTGAAAGTCCTATTCGCCAGTCTTTGATTAGGGCTACTTGAAGAGGAAACAAACCATAAAGACAGAAATGAGAACTGTTTTGTTTTGTCAAGTTTCAAAGAGCTACTACAAACCATGTTGGATTTAGAGTTCCAAATTCATCTATCTATATAGGAGACAACAGAGTGAAACCTAAAAATAAAAAATGCTACTGTAAATGAACGCTTCAACCTAGAAGAACAAAATTTGTTGAGCCTAGATTGATTTGTACACTGATCATTACCACCAAGTATCATCAAGATTGGGTGAAAAAATATTTGCTGGTATTTCGGAAACTCGTAGATTCTTGGATGCTTGCAAACCCTTTCAATGAAAGTGCTTTTCGCCAGTCTCTGATTAGTGCTAGTTGAAGAGGAAACAAACCCTAGAGACAAAACTGAGAACTACTTTATTTTGTCAACTTTCAAAGAGATACTACAAACCATGTTGGATTTAGAATTCCAAATTCATCTATCTATATAGAAGAGAAGAGAGTGAAACCTAAAAATAAAAACTGCTATTGTAAAAGAATGCTTCAACTTAGAAGAACAAATTATGGTGAACCAAGTGGGATTTTTATACTGATCATTACCACAATGTATCATCAAGATTGCGCGAAAAATTGTTTGCTGTTATTTCGGAAACTCGGAATTTCTTGGAAGCTTGGCAACCCCATTCAATGAAAGTGCTTTTCGCCAGTCTCTGCTTAGGGCTACTTGAAGTTGAAACAAACCATAAACACAAAACTGAGAACTACTTTATTTTGTCAAGTTTCAAATAGCTACTACAAACCATGTTGGATTTAGACTTCCATATTCATCATTCTATATAGGAGAGAACAGAGTGAAACCTAAAAATCAAAACAGCTACTGTAAACGAACGCTTCAACGTAGAAGAACAAATTTGGGTGAACCAAGTAGGATTTGTGTACTGATCATTACCACCAAGTATCATCCAGATTGGGTGAAAAAATATTTGCTGGTATTTCGGAAACACATAGTTTCTTGGATGCTTGGCAACAGCTTTCAATGAAAGTGCTATTCCCAAGTCTGTGATTAGGGCTTCTTCTTTTTTTTTCTTTTTAATATTATTTTTATTGGTTGTTCAAAACATTACAAAGCTCATGGCATATCATCTTCCATACATTTGATTCAAATGGGTTATCAGCTCCCATTTTTACCCCAATTACAAGTTGCAGAATGACATCGGTTACACATCCACATTTTTACATAATACCATATAAATGACTGTTGTATTCTGCTACCTTTCCTATCCCCATTATCCGCCCTTCCCTTTCCTCTCCTCTTCCCTCTCTACCCCATTTGCTGTGGTTTAGGGCTTCTTGAAGAGACAACAAACCATAGAGACATAAATGAGAACTACTTTATTTTGTCAAGTTTCAAAGAGCGATTACAAACCATGTTGGATTTAGAGTTCCAAATTCATTGATCTAAATCGGAGAGAACAGAGTGAAACCTAATAATAAAAACTGGTACTGAAAACAAACGATTCAACCTAGAAGAACAAAATTTGGTGAGACATTGGGATTTGTGTACTGATCATTACCACAAAGTATCATCAAGAGTGGGTGAAAAAATATTTGCTGGTATTTCAGAAACTCGTAATTTCTTGGAAGCTTGGCAACCCCTTTCAATGAAATTGGTTTTCCACAGTATCTGCTTAGGGATAATTGAAGTTGAAACATACCATAGACACAAAACTGAGAACTACTTTATTTCGTCAGGTTTCAAAGAGCTACTACAAACCATGTTGGATTTAGAGTTCCAAATTCAACTATCTATATAGGAGAGAATAGAGTGAAACCTAAAAATAAAAACTGCTACTGTAATCGAATGTTTCTACCTAGAAGAACAAAATATGGTGAGCCAAGTGGGATTTGTGTACTGATCATTACCACCAAGTATCCTCAAGATTGGGTGAAAAAATATTTGCGTGTATTTCGGAAACACGTAGATTCTTCAAGTTTGGCAACCCCTTTCAATGGAAGTGCTATTCGCCAGTCTTTGATTAGGGCTACTTGAAGAGGAAACAAACCATAGAGACAAAAATGAGAACTACTTTATTTTGTCAAGTTTCAAAGCGCTACTAAAAACCATGCTGGATTTAGACTTCCAAATTCATCTATCTATATAGGAGAGAAAAGAGGAAAATCTAAAAATAGAAACTGCTACAAAAACGAACGCTTCAACCTAGAAGAACAAAATTTTGTGAGCCAAGTATGATTTTGGCTCTTATCATTACCACAAAGCATCATCAAGATTGGGTGAAAAAATATTTGCTGGTATTTCGGAAACTCGTAATTTCATGGAAGCTTGGCAACCACTTTCAATGAAAGTGCTTTTCCACAGTATGTGCTTAGGGCTACTTGAAGTGGAAACAAACCAAGACACAAAACTGAGAGCGACTTTATTTCGTCAAGCTTCAAAGAGCTACTACAAACCATGTTGGATTTAGAATTCCAAATTCATCTATCTATATAGGAGAGAACAGAGGGAAACCTAAAAATAAAAACTGCAACTGTAAACGAACGCTTCAACCCAGATGAACAAATTTTGGTGAGCCAAGTGGGATTTGTACACTGATCATTACCACCAAGTATCATCAAGATTCGGCGAAAAAATATTTGCTGGTATTTCGAAAACCCGTAGTTTCTTGGACGCTTGGCAACCCCTTTCAATGAAAGTGACATTAGCCACTATGTGATTAGGGGTACTTGAAGAGGAAACAAACCATAAAGACAAAAATGAGAACTACTTATTTTGTCAAGTTTCAAAGGGCTACTAGAAACCATGTTGGTTTTAGAGTTCCAAAATCATCGATCTATATAGGAGAGAACAGAGTGAAACCTAAATATAAAAACTGCTACTGTAAACGAACGCTTCAACATAGAAGAACAAATTTTGGTGAGCCCAGTTGGATTTGTGTACTGATCATTACCACCAAGTATCATCAAGATTGGGCGAATAAATATTTGCTGGTGTTTCAGAAACTCATAGATTATTGGACGCTTGCCAACCCCTTTCAATGAAAGTGCTTTTCTCCACTCTCTGCTTAGGGCGACTTGAAGAGGAAACAAACCATAGAGGCAAAACTGAGAACTACTTTATTTTGTCAAATTTCAAGGAGCTACTAAAACCCATGTTGAATTTAGAGTTCCAAATTCATCTATCTATATAGGAGACAACAGAGTGAACCCTAAAAATAAAAATTGCTACTGTAAACGAACGCTTCATCCTAGAAGAACAAAATTTGGTGAGCCAAGTGGGATTTGTGTACTGATAATTACCACTAAGTATCATCAAGATTGGGTGAAAAAATATTTGCTGGTATTTCGGAAACTCGTAATTTCTTGGAAGCTTGTCAACGCCTTTCAATGAAAGAGCTTTTAGCCAGTCTCTGCTTAGGGCTATTGAAAAGGAAACAAACCATTGAGACAAAACTGCGAACTACTTTATTTTGTCAAGTTTCAAAGAGCGACTACAAACCATGTTGGATTTAGAGTTCCAAATTCATCTATCTATATAGGAGAGAACAGAGTGAAACCTAAAAATAAAAACTGCTACTGTAAACGAACGCTTTAACAAAATTTGGTGAGCCAAGTGGGATTCCTATGCTGATCATTACCACCATGTATCTTCAATATTGGGGGAATAAGTATTTGCTGGTATTTGGGAAACTCGTAGATTCTTAGACGCTGGCCAACCCCTTTCAATGAAAGTGCTTTTCGCCAGTCTCTGCTGGTATTTCGGAAATTCGTAATTTCTTGCAAGCTTGGCAACCCCTTTCAATGAAAGTGCTTTTCCACAGTATCTGCTTAGGGCTACTTAATGTGGAAACAAACCATAGACACAAAACTGAGAACTTCTTTATTTCGTCAAGTTTCAAAGATCTACTAAAAACCATGTTGGATTTAGAATTCCAAATTCATCTATCTATATAGGAGAGATCAGAGTGAAACCTAAATTAAAAACTGCTACTGTAAACGAACGCTTCAACTAAGAAGAACAAAATTTGTTGAGCCATGTGGGATTTGTGTACTTGTCATTAGCCACAAAGTATCATCAAGATTGGGTGAAAAAATATTTGCTGGTATTTCGTAAACTCCTAATTATTTGGAAGCTTGGCAACCCCTTTCAATGAAAGTGCTTTTCCACAGTCTTTGCTTAGGGCTACTTGAAAAAGAAACAAACCATAGAGACAAAACTGAGAACTACTTAATTTTTTCAAGTTTCAAAGAGCTACTACAATCCATGTTGGATTTAGAGTTCCAAATTCATCTATCTATATAGGAGAGAATATTGTGAAATCTAAAAATAAAAACTGCTACTGAAAACGAACACTTCAACCTAGGAGAACAAAATTTGGTGATTTGTGTACTTGTCATTACCACCAAGTATCATCAAGATTGGGTGAAAAAATGTTTGCTGGTATTTCAGAATCTCGTAATTATTTGGAATCTCTGGATCTCCTTTTAATAAAAGTGCTTTTCCACAGTCTCTGCTTAGGGCTACTGGAAGAGGAAACAAACGATAGACACAAAACTGAGAACTACTTTATTTTTTCAAGTTTCAAAGAGCTACTACAATCCATGTCGGATTTAGAGTTCCAAATTCTTCTATCTATATAGGAGAAAACAGAGTGAAACCAAAAAAAAAAAAAAAAATCTGCTACTGTAAACGAATGCTTCAAACAAGAAGACGAAAATTTGGTGAGCCAAGTGGGATTTGTGTAATGATCATTACCACCAAGTATCATCAAGATTGGGTGAAAAAATATTTGCTGGTATTTCGGAAACTCATAATTTCTTGGAAGCTTGGCATCCATTTAAATGAAAGTGCTTTTGAAAGTCACTGCTTAGGGCTACTTGAAGAAGAAACAAACCATAGAGACAAAACTGAGAACTACTTCATTTTGTCAATTTTCAAAGAGCTACTACAAACCATGTTTTATTTACAGTTGCAAATTCATCTTTCTATATAAGAGACAATAGAGTGAAACCTAAAAATAAAAATTGCTACTGTAAACAAACGCTTCAACCTAGAAGAACAAAATTTGGTGAGCCAAGTGGGATTTGTGTACTTGTCCTTACCACCAAGTATCATCAAGATTGGGTGAAAAAATATTTGCTGGTATTTCGGAAAGTCGTAATTATTTGGAAGCTTGGCAACCCTTTTCAATGAAAGTGCTTTTCCACGGTCTATGCTTAGGGCTACTTGAAGAAGAAACAAACCATAGAGACAAAACTGAGAACTACTTTATTTTGTCAAGTTTCAAAGAGCTACTACAAACCATGTTGGATTTAGAGATCCAAATTCATCGATCTATATATGAGAGAACAGAGTGAAAACTAAAAATTAAAACTGCTACTGTAAACGAAAGCTTCAACCTAGGAGAACAAAATTTGGTGATTTGTGTACTTGTCATTACCACCAAGTATCATCAAGATTGGGTTAAAAAATGTTTGCTGCTATTTTGGAAACTCGTAATTATTTGGAACCTTGGGAACGCCTTTCAATAAAAGTGCTTTCCACAGTCTCTACTTAAGGCTAGTTGAAGAGGAAACAAACCATAGAGACAAAACTGAGAACTATTTTATTTGGTCCAGTTTCAAAGAGCTACTACAACCCATGTTGGATTTAAAGTTCCAAATTCATCTATCCATATAGGAGAGAACAGAGTGAAACCTAAAATTAAAAACTGCTACTGTAAACGAATGCTTCAACTAAGAAGAACAAAATTTGGTGAGCCATGTGGGATTTGTGTAATTGTCATTACCACCAAGTATCATCAAGATTCGGTGAAAAAATATTTGCTGGTATTTTGTAAACTCCTAATTATTTGGAAACTTGGCAACCCCTTTCAATGAAAGTGCTTTTCCACAGTGTTTGCTAAGGGCTACTTGAAGAGGAAACAAAACATAGAGACAAAACTGAGAACTACTTTATTTTTTCAAGTTTCAAAGAGCTCCTACAATCCATGTTGGATTTAGAGTTCCAAATTCATCTATCTATATAGGAGAGAACATTGTGAAACCTAAAAATAAAAACTGCTACTGTAAACGAACGCTTCAACCTAGGAGAACAAAATTTGGTGATTTGTGTACTTTTCATTACCACCAAGTATCATCAAGATTGGGTGAAAAAATATTTGCTGGTAATTCAGAATCTCGTAATTTTTTGGAATCTCTGGATCACCTTTCAATAAAAGTGCTTTTCCACAGTCTCTGCATAGGGCTACTGGAAGAGGAAACAAACCATAGAGACGAAACTGAGAACTACTTTATTTTCTCAAGTTTCAAAGAGCTCCTACAATCCATGTTGGATTTAGAGTTCCAAATTCATCTATCTATATAGGAGAAAACAGAGTGAAACCAAAAAATAAAATCTGCTACTGTAAACGAACGCTTCAAACAAGAAGAAGAAAATTTGGTGAGCCAAGTGGGATTTGTGTACTGATCATTACCACCAAGTATCATCAAGATTGGGTGAAAAAATATTTGCTGTTATTTCGGAAACTCATAATTTCTTGGAAGCTTGGCATCTCTTTCAATGAAAGTGCTTTTCGAAAGTCACTGCTTAGGGTTACGTGAAGAGAAAACAAACCATAGAGACAAAACCGAGAACTACTTTATTTTGTCAAGTTTCAAAGAGCTACTACAAACCATGTTGGATTTAGAGTTCCAAATTCATCTATCTATATATGAGAGAACAGAGTGAAAAGTATAATAAATACTGCTACTCTAAACGAACGCTTCAACCTAGGACAACAAAATTTTGTGATTTGTATACTTGTCATTACCACCAAGTATCATCAAGATTCGGTGAAAAAATGTTTGCTGGTATTTCGGAATCTCATAATTATTTGGAATCTCTGGATTGCCTTTCAATAAAAGTGCTTTTCCACAGTGTCTGCTTAGGGCTACTGGAAGAGGAAACAAACCATAGAGACAAAACTGAGAACTACTTTATTTGCTCAAGTTTCAAGAGCTACTACAAACCATTTTTTATGTAGTTCGAAATTCATCTATCTTTATAGGAGAGAACAGAGTGAAACCTAAAAATAAAAACTGCTACTGTAAACGAATGCTTCAACCTAGAAGAACAAAATTTGGTGAGCCAAGTGGGATTTTTGTACTTGCCAGTACCACCAAGTATCATCAAGATTGGGTGAAAAAATATTTGCTCGTATTTCATAAACTCTTTATTATTTGGAAGCTTCGCAACCCCTTTCAATGAAAATGCTTTTCCACAGTCTCTGCTTAGGGCTACTTGAAGAGGAAACAACCATAGAGACGAAACTGAGAACCACTTTATTTTGTCAAGTTTCAAAAAGCTACTACATACCATGTTGGATTTAGAGTTCCAAATTCATCTCTCTATATAGGGCACAACGGAGTGAAACCAAAAAATATAAACTGCTACTGTAAACGAACGCTTCAACAAAATTTGGTGAGACAAGTGGGATTTGTATGCTGATCATTACCACCAAGTATCATCAAGATTAAGCGAATAAATATTTGCTGGTATTTAGGAAACTCGTAGATTCTTGGACGCTTGCCAACCCCTTTCAATGAAAGTGCTTTTCGCCAGGCTCTGCTTAGGGCTACTTGAAGAGTAAAAAACCATAGAGTCAAAACTGATAACTAACTTATTTTGTCATATTTCAAGGAGCTACTACAACCCATGTTGGATTTAGAGTTCCAAATTCATCTATCTATATAGGAGACAACAGAGTGAAACCTAAAAATAAAAACTGCTACTGTACACGAACGCTTCAACCTAGAAGAACAAAATTTGGTGAGCCAAGGGGGATTTGTGTACCTGTCATTACCACCAAGTATCATCAAGATTGGGTGAAAAAATATTTGCTGGTATTTCGGAACCTCTTAATTTCTTGGAAACTTGGCAACCCCTTTCAATGAAAGTGCTTTTCGCCAGGCTCTGCTTAGGGCTACTTGAAGAGTAAAAAACCATAGAGTCAAAACTGATAACTAACTTATTTTGTCATATTTCAAGGAGCTACTACAACCCATGTTGGATTTAGAGTTCCAAATTCATCTATCTATATCAGAGACAACAAAGTGAAACCTAAAAATAAAAACTGCTACTGTAAACGAACGCTTCAACCTAGAAGAACAAAATTTGGTGAGCCAAGTTGGATTTTTGTACTGAAAATTACCACCAAGTATCATCAAGACTGGAAGAAAAAATATTTGCTGATATTTCAGAAACTCGTAACTTCTTGGAAGCTTGGCGACCCCTTTCAATGAAAGTGCTTTTCGAAAGTATCTGCTTAGGGCGATGTGAAGAGGAAACAAACCATAGAGACAAAACTGAGAACTACTTTTCTTGTCAAGTTTCATAGAGCTACTACAAACCATGTTTGATTTAGAGTTGCAAATTCATCTATCTATATAGGAGACAACAGAGTGAAACCTAACTAAAAACTGCTATTGTAATCGAACACTTCAAACTAGAAGAACAAAATTTGGAGCCAAGGGAGATTTGGGGACTGATCATTAACACCAAGTATCATTAAGATTGGGTGAAAAAATATTTGCTGGTATTTCGGAAACTCGTAATTTCTTGGAAGCTTGGCAACCCCTTTCAATGAAAGTGCTTTTCGCAAGTCTCTGCTTAGGGTTACTTGAAGAGGAAACAAACCATAGAGACAAAACTGAGAACTTCTTTATTTGGTCAAGTTTCAAAGAGCTACTACAACCCATGTTGGATTTAGAGTTCCAAATTCATCTATCTATATAGGAGAGAACAGAGTGAAAACTAAAATTAAAAACTGCTACTATAAAGGAACGCTTCTACTAAGAAGAACAAAATTTGGTGAGCCAAGTGGGATTTGTGTACTTGTCATTAGCACCAATTATCATCAAGATTGGGTGAAAAAATATTTGCTTGTATTTCATAAACTCGTAATTATTTGGAAGCTTTTCAACCCCTTTCAATGAAAGTGCTTTTCCACAGTCTTTGCTTAAGGCTACTTGAAGAGGAAACAAACCATAGAGACAAAACTGAGACCTACTTTATTTTGTCAAGTTTCAAAGAGCTACTACAAACCATGTTGGATTTAGAGTTCCAAATTCAGCTATCTATATAGGAGAGAACAGAGTGAAACCTAAAAATAAAAACTGCTACTGTAAACGAATGCTTCAATCTAGGAGAACAAAATTTGGTGATATGTGTACTTGTCATTACCAACAAGTATCATCAAGAATGGGTGAAAAAATATTTGCTGGTATTTCGAAAACTTGTAATTATTTTTAAGCTCTGGAACGCCTTTCAATAAAAGTGCTTTTCCACAGTCTCTGCTTAGGGCTACTGGAAGAGGAAACAAACCTTAGAGACAAAACTGAGAACTACTTTATTTTCTCAAGTTTCAAAGAGCTACTGCAATCCATGTTGGATTTAGATGTCCAAATTCATCTATCTATATATGAGAGAACAGAGTGAAACCTAAAAATAAAAACTGCTATTGTAAATGAACGCTTCAACCAAGAGAACAAAATTTGGTGAGCCAATTGGGTTTTTTTACTGATCATTAACACCAAGTATCATCATGATTGGGTGAAAAAAAATATTTGCTGGTATTTCGGAAACTCGTAGATTCTTGGACACTTGCCAATCCATAGAGACAAAACTGAGAACTACTTTATTTTGTAAAGTTTCAAAGACCTACTACAAACCATGTTGGATTTAGATATCCAAATTCATCTATCTGTTTATGAGAGAACAGTGTGAAACCTAAAAAAAATGCTACTGTAAATAATGCTTCAACCTAGAAGAAAAAAATTTGGTGAGCCAAGTGGGATTTGTGTACTGATCATCACCAACAAGTGTCATCAAGATTGGGTGAAAAAATATTTGCTGGTATTTCGGAAATTCGTAATTTCTTGTAAACTTAGCAACCCCTTTCAATGAAAGTGCTTTACCACAGTCTGGGCCTAGGGATAATTGAAGAGGAAACAAACCATAGAGACAAAACTGAGAACCACTTTATTTTGTCAAGTTTCAAAGAGCTACTACAAATCATGTTGGATTTAGAGTTCCAAATTCATCTATCTATATAGGAACAACAGAGTGAAATTTAAAAATAAAAACTGCTACTCTAAACGAACGCTTCAACCTAGAATAACAAAATTTGTTGAGCCAAGGGGGATTTGTATACTGATCATTACCACCACGTATCATCAAGATTGGGAGAAAAAATATTTGCCTGTATTTCGGAAACCTGTAGATTCTTGGACGCTTGGCAACCCCTTTTAATCAAAGTGCTATTCGCCAGTCTCTGATTAGGGCTACTTGAAGAGGAAACAAACCATATTGATAAAACTGAGAACTACTTTATTTTGAAAAGTTTCAAAGAGCTACTACAAACCATGTTGGAATTAGAGTTCCAAATTCATCTATCTGTATAGGAGAAAACAGAATGAAACCTAAAAAAAAAACTGCTACTGTAAATAACGCTTCAACCTAGAAGAACAAAATTTGGTGAGCCAAGTGAGATTTGTGTACTGATCATCACCACCAAGCATCATCAAGATTGGGTGAAAAAACATTTGCTGGTATTCGGAAACTCGTAATTTCTTGGAAGCTTGTCAAACCCTTTCAATGAAAGTGCTTTTCCACAGTCTCTTCTTAGGGCTACTTGAACAGGAAACAAACCATAGAGAAAAAATTGAGAACTACATTATTTTGTCAAGTTTCAAAGAGCTACTACAAACCATGTTGGATTTAGAGTTCTAAATTAATCTATCTATATAGGAGAGAACAGAGTGAAACCTAAAAATGAAAACTGCTACTCAAAACGAACGGATTAACCTAAAAGAACAAAATATGGTGACCCAAGTGGGATTTGTGTACTGATCATTACCAGCAAGTATCATCAAGATTGGGTGAAAAAATGTTTGCTGGTATTTTGGAAACTCGTAATTTCTTGCAAGCTTGGCAACACCTTTCAATGAAAGTGTTTTTCCACAGTCACTGTTTAGGGCTACTTGAAGAGGAAACAACCCATAGAGACAAAACTGAGAACTACTTTATTTTGTCTGGTTTCAATGATCTACTACAACCCATGTTGGATTTAGAGTTCCAAATTCATCTATCTATATAGGAGACAACAGAGTGAAACCTAAAAATAAAAACTGCTACTGTAAATGAACGCTTCAACCTAAAAGAACAAAATTTGGTGAGCCAAGTGGGATTTCTGAACAGAACATTACCACCAAGTATCATCAAGATTGAGTGAGAAAAATATTTGCTGGTATTTCGGAATCTTGTAATTTCGTGGAAGCTTGCAACCCCTTTCAATGAAAGTGCTTTTCCACAGTCTCTGCATAGGGCTACTTGAAGAGGAAACAAACCATAGAGAAAAAACTGAGAACTACTTCATTTTGTCAGGTTTCAAAGAGCTAGTATAAACCATGTTGGATTTAGAGTTCCAAATAAATCTATCTATATAGGAGACAACAGAGTGAAACCTAAAAATAAAAACTGTTACTGTAAACGAACGCTTCAACCTAGAAGAACAAAATTTGGTGAGCCAGTAGGATTTGTGTACATAACATTAACACCAAGTATCATCAAGTTTGGGTTAAAAAATATTTGCTGGTATTTCGGAAACTCATAATTTTTTGGAAGGTTGGCAACCACGTTCAATGAAAGTGCTTTTCCCCAGTCGCTGCTTAGTGCTACTTGAATAGGAAACAAACCATAGAGACAAAACTGAGAACTACTTTATCTTGTCACGTTTCAAAAATCTACTACAACCCATGTTGGATTTACAGTTTCAAATTCATCTATCTATATAGAAGACAGCAGAGTGAAACCTAAAAATAAAAACTGCTACTGTAAATGAACGCTTCAACGTAGAAGCACAAAATTGGTGAGCCAAGTGGGATTTGTGTACTGATTATTACAACAAAGTATCAACAAGATTGGGTGAAAAAATATTTGCTGGTATTTCGGAAACTCTGAATTTCTTGGAAGCTTGGCAACCTTTTTCAATGAGTGTGCTTTTCAACAGTCTGTGCCTAGGGCTACTTGAAGAGGAAAGAAACCATAGAGACAAAACAGAGAACTACTTTATTTTGTCAAGTTTCAAAGAGCTACTACAAACCATGTTGGATTTAGAGTACCAAATTCATGTATCTTTATAGGAGAGAACCGAGTGAAACATAAAAATAAAAACTGCTACTGTAAATAACGCTTCAAACTAGAAGAATAAAATTTGGTGAGCCAAGTGGGATTTGTGTACTGATCATTACCACCAAGTATCATCAAGATTTGGTTAGAAAATATTTGCTCGTATTTGGGATACTCGTAATTACTTGGAAACTTGGCAACCCCTTTCAATGAATGTGCTTTCCCCAGTCTCTGCTTAGGGCTAATTGAAGAGGAAACAAACCAAAGAGAGAAAACCGAGAACTACTTTATTTTTTCAAGTTTCAAAAAGCTACTACAAACCATGTTCGATTTAGAGTACCAAATTCATGTATCTGTATAGGAGAGAACCGAGTGAAACCTAAAAATAAAAACTGCTTCTGTAAATAACGCTTCAAAATAGAAGAACAAAATTTGGTTAGCCACTTGGGATTTGTGTACTGATCATTACCACCAAGTATCCTCAAGATTGGGTGAAAAAATATTTGCTGGTATTTCGGAAACTCGTAATTTCTTGAAGCTTGGCAACCCCTTTCAATGAAAGTGCTTTTCCACAGTCTGTGCATAGGGCTACTTGAAGAGGAAACAAACCATAGAGACAAAACTGAGTAGTACTTCATTTTCTCAAGTTTCAAAGAGCTACTACAAACCATGTTGGATTTAAAGTTCCAAATTCATCTATCTATTTAGGAGAGAACAGAGTGAAACCTCATAATAAAAACTGCTACTTTAAACGAATGCTTCAACCAAAGAGAAAAAATTTGGTGAGCCAAGTGTGATTTGTGTACTGATCATTACCACCAAGTATCATCAAGATTGGGCGAAAAAATATTTGCTGGTATTTCGGAAACTCGTAATTTCTTGTAAATTTATCAACCCCTTTCAATGAAAGTGCTTTTCCACAGTCTGGGCCTAGGGCTACTTGAAGAGGAAACAAACCATAGAGACAAAACTGAGAACTACTTTATTTTGTCAAGTTTCAAAGAGCTACTACAAATCATGTTGGATTTAGAGTACCAAATTCATGTATCTGTATAGGAGAGAACAGAGTGAAACATAAAAATAAAAAATGCTACTGTTAATAACGCTTCAAAATAGAAGAACAAAATTTGGCTAGCCATTCGGGTTTGTGTACTGATCATTAACACCAAGTATCATCAAGATTTGGCGAAAAAATATTTGCTGGTATTTCGGAAACTCGTAGATTCTTGGACGCTTGCCAACCCCTTTCAATGAAAGTGCTTTTTGCCAGTCTCTGATTAGGGCTGCTTGAAGAGGAAACAAACCATAGAGACAAAACTGAGAACTACTTTATTTTGTCAATTGTCATAGAGCTATGACAACCATGTAGGGTTTAGAGTTCCAAATTCATCTAATTATATAGGAGAGAACGTAGTGAAACCTAAAAATAAAAACTGCTACTCTAAACGAACGCTTCAACCTAGAAGAACAAAAATTGGTGAGCCAATTGGGATTTGTATACTGATCATTACCGCCAAGTTTCATCAAGATTGGGTGTAAAAATATTTGCTGGTATTTTGAAAAGTCGTAATTTCTTGGAAGTTCGGCCACCCCTTTCAATGAAAGTGCTATTCGCCAGTCTCTGATTAGGGATTCTAAAAGAGGAAACAAACCATAGAGACAAAACTGAGAACTTCTATATTTTGTCAAGTTTCAAAGAGCTACTACAAACCTTGTTGGATTTAGAGTTCCAAATTAATCTATCTGTATAAGGGAGAACAGAGTAAAACCTAAAAATAAAAAGTGCTACTGTAAATAACGCTTCTACCTAGAACAACAAAATATGGTGAGCCAAGTGGGATTTGTGTACTGATCATTACCACCAAGTATCATCAAATTGGGTGAAAAAATATTTGCTGGTATTTTTGAAACTCGTAATTTCTTGGAAACTTGGCAACCCCTTTCAATGAAAGTGCTTTTCCACAGTCTCTGCTTAGGGCTACTTGAAGAGGAAAGAAACCATAGAGACAAAACTGGGAACTACTTTATTTTGTCAAGTTTCCAAGAGGTTCTACAAACCATGTTGGATTTAGAGTTCCATATTCATCTATCTATATAGGAGAGAACCGAGTGCAACCTAAAAATAAAAACTGCTACTGTAAATAACGCTTCAAAATAGAAGAACAAAATTTGGTGAGTCAATTGGGATTTGTGTACTGATCATTACTACCAAATATCCTCAAGATTGGGTTTAAAATTATTTGCTGGTATTTTGGAAACTCGTAATTTCTTGGAAGCTTGGCAACCCCTTTCAATGAAAGTGCTTTTCCACAGTCTGTGCATAGGGCTACTTGAAGAGGAAACAAACCGTAGAGACAAAACTGAGAAGTACTTCATTTTCTCAAGTTTCAAAGAGCTACTACAAACCATGTTGGATTTAGAGTTCCAAATTCATCTATCTATTTAGGAGAGAACAGAGTGAAACCTCATAATAAAAACTGCTACTTTAAACGAATGCTTCAACCAAAGAGAAAAAATTTGGTAAGCCAAGTGTGATTTGTGTACTGATCATTACCACCAAGTATCATCAAGATTGGGCGAAAAAATATTTGCTGGTATTTCGGAAACTCGTAATTTCTTGTAAATTTATCAACCCCTTTCAATGAAAGTGCTTTTCCACAGTCTGGGCCTAGGGCTACTTGAAGAGGAAACAAACCATAGAGACAAAACTGAGAACTACTTTATTTTGTCAAGTTTCAAAGAGCTACTACAAATCATGTTGGATTTAGAGTACCAAATTCATGTATCTGTATAGGAGAGAAGAGAGTGAAACATAAAAATAAAAAATGCTACTGTTAATAACGCTTCAAAATAGAAGAACAAAATTTGGCTAGCCATTCGGGTTTGTGTACTGATCATTACCACCAAGTATCATCAAGATTAGGTGAAAAAATATTTGCTGGTATTTCAGAAACTCGTAGATTCTGGGACGCTTGCCAACCCCTTTCAATGAAAGTGCTTTTTGCCAGTCTCTGATTAGGGCTGCTTGAAGAGGAAACAAACCATAGACACAAAACTGAGAACTACTTTATTTTGTCAAGTGTCATAGAGCTATGACAAACCATGTAGGATTTAGAGTTCCAAATTCATCTAATTATATAGGAGAGAACATAGTGAAACCTAAAAATAAAAAACTGCTACTCTAAACGAACGCTTCAACCTAGAAGATCAAAAATTGGTGAGCCAATTGGGATTTGTATACTGATCATTACCACCAAGTTTCATCAAGATTGGGTGTAAAAATATTTGCTGGTATTTTGAAAAGTCGTAATTTCTTGGAAGTTCGGCCACCCCTTTCAATGAAAGTGCTATTCGCCAGTCTCTGATTAGGGATTCTAAAAGAGGAAACAAACCATAGAGACAAAACTGAGAACTTCTATATTTTGTCAAGTTTCAAAGAGCTACTACAAACCTTGTTGGATTTAGAGTTCCAAATTCATCTATCTGTATAAGGGAGAACAGAGTAAAACCTAAAAATAAAAAGTGCTACTGTAAATAACGCTTATACCTAGAACAACAAAATATGGTGAGCCAAGTGGGATTTGTGTACTGATCATTACCACCAAGTATCATCAAATTGGGTGAAAAAATATTTGCTGGTATTTTTGAAACTCGTAATTTCTTGGAAACTTGGCAACCCCTTTCAATGAAAGTGCTTTTCCACAGTCTCTGCTTAGGGCTACTTGAAGAGGAAAGAAACCATAGAGACAAAACTGAGAACTACTTTATTTTGTCAAGTTTCAAAGAGGTTCTACAAACCATGTTGGATTAGAGTTCCATATTCATCTATCTATATAGGAGAGAACCGAGTGAAACCTAAAAATAAAAACTGCTACTGTAAATAACGCTTCAAAATAGAAGAACAAAATTTGGTGAGCCAATTGGGATTTGTGTACTGATCATTACTACCAAATATCCTCAAGATTGGGTTTAAAATAATTTGCTGGTATTTTGGAAACTCGTAATTTCTTGGAAGCTTGGCAACCCCTTTCAATGAAAGTGCTTTTCCACAGTCTGTGCATAGGGCTACTTGAAGAGGAAACAAACCATAGAGACAAAACTGAGAAGTACTTTATTTTTTCAAGGTTCAAAAAGCTACTACAAACCATGTTGGATTTAGAGTACCAAATTCATGTATCTTTATAGGAGAGAACCGAGTGAAACCTGAAAATAAAAACTGCTTCTGTAAATAACGCTTCAAAATAGAAGAACAAAATTTGGTTAGCCACTTGGGATTTGTGTACTGATCATTACCACCAAGTATCCTCAAGATTGGGTGAAAAAATATTTGCTGGTATTTCGGAAACTCGTAATTTCTTGGAAGCTTGGCAACCCCTTTCAATGAAAGTGCTTTTCCACAGTCTGTGCATAGGGCTACTTGAAGAGGAAAGAAACCATAGAGACAAAACTGAGAAGTACTTTATGTTCTCAAGTTTCAAAGAGCTACTACAAACCATGTTGGATTTAGAGTTCCAAATTCATCTATCTGTATAAGGAAGAACAGAGTAAAACCTAAAAATAAAAAGTGCTACTGTAAATAACGCTTCTACCTAGCACAACAAAATATGGTGAGCCAAGTGGGATTTGGGTACTGATCATTACCACCAAGTATCATCAAATTGGGTGAAAAAATATTTGCTGGTATTTCGGAAACTCGTAATTTTTTGGAAACTTGGCAACCCCTTTCAATGAAAGTGCTTTTCCACAGTCTCTGCTTAGGGCTACTTGAACAGGAAAGAAACCATAGAGACAAAACTGAGAATTACTTTATTTTGTGAAGTTTCAAAGAGGTTCTACAAACCATGTTGGATTTAGAGTTTCATATTCATCTATCTATATAGGAGAGAACCGAGTGAAACCTAAAAATAAAAACTGCTACTGTAAATAACGCTTCAAAATAGAAGAACAAAATTTGGTGAGCCAATTGGGATTTGTGTACTGATCATTACCACCAATTTTCCTCAAGATTGGGTTTAAAATTATTTGCTGGTATTTTAGAAACTCGTAATTTCTTGGAAGCTTGGCAAACACTTTCAATGAAAGTGCTTTTCCGTAGTCTGTGCCGAGGGCTACTTGAAGAGGAAAGAAACCATAGAGACAAAACTGAGAACTACTTTATTTTGTCAAGTTTCAAAGAGCTACTACAAACCATGTTGGATTTAGAGTTCCAAATTCATCTATCTATATAGGAGAGAACAGAGTGAAACCTAAAAATAAAAACTGCTACTGTAAATAACGCTTCAACCTATAAGAACAAAATTTACTGAGCCAAGTGGGATTTGTGTACTCTCATTACCACCAATTTCCACACGACTGGGTGAAATAATATTTTCTGGTGTTTCGGAAACTCGTAATTTCTTGGAAACTTGGCAACCCTTTCTATGAATGTGCATTTCCACAGTCTCTGCTTAGGGCTACTTGAAGAGGAAACAAACCATAGAGACAAAACTGAGAATTATTTTACTTTGTCACGTTTCAAAAATCTACTACAACCCATGTTGGATTTAGAGTTCCAAATTCATCTATCTATATAGGAGAGAACAGAGTGAAACCTAAAAATAAAAACTGCTACTCTAAACGAACACTTCAACCTTGAAGAACAAAATTTGGGGAGCCAAGTGGGATTTGTGTATTGATCATTACCACCAAGTATCATCAAGATTGGGTGAACAAATATTTGCTGGTATTTCGGAAACACGTAGATTCTTGGACGCTTGACAACACTTTTTTGTGAAAGTGCTATTCCCAGTCTCTGGGGCTACTTGAAGAGGAAAGAAACCATAGAGACGAAACTGAGAACTTCTTTATTTTGTTAAGTTCAAAGAGCTATTACAAACCATGTTGGATTTAGAGTACCAATTTCCTGTATCTCTATAGGAGAGAACGGAGTGAAACCTAAAAATAAAAACTGCTACTCTAAACGAACGCTTCAACCTAGAAGAACAAAATTTGGTGAGCCAAGTGGGATTTGTGTACTGATCATTACCACCACGTTTCCTCAAGATTGGGTGAAAAAATATTTGCTGGTATTTCAGAAACTCGTAATTTCTTGGCACCTTGGCAACCCCTTTCAATGAAAGTGGTTTTCCACAGTCTGTGCCTAGGGCTACTTGAAGAGGAAACAAACCACAGAAACAAAACTGAGAACTACTTTATTTTGTGAAGTTTCAAACAGCTACTACAAACCATGTTGGATTTAGAGTTCCAAATTCATCTATCTCTATAGGAGAGAAGAGAGTGAAACCTAACAATAAAACCGCTAGTGTAAAAGAACGCTTCAACCTAGAAGAACAAAATTTGGTGAGCCAATTGGGATTTGTGAACTGATCATTTCCACCAAGTATCATCAACATTGGGTGAAAAAATATTTGCTGGTATTTCAGAAACTCGTAATTTCTTGGTAGCTTGGAAACCCCTTTCAATAAAAGTGCTTTTCCACAGTCTGTGCTAGGGCTACTTGAAGAGGAAGCCAACCATAAAGACAAAACTGAGAACTACTTTATTTTGTCAAGTTTCTAAGAGCTACTACAAACCATGTTGGATTTAGAGTTTCAAATTCATCTATCTGTATAGGAGAGAACAGAGTGAAACCTAAAAATAAAAACTGCTACTGTAAACGAACGCTTCAACTTAAAAGAAAACAATTGGGTGAACCAAGTAAGATTTGTGTACTGATCATTACCACCAAGTATCATCAAGATTGCGTGAAAATATATTTGCTGGTATTTTGAACTCTAGTAATTATTTGGAAGCTTGGCAACCCCTTTCCATGAAAGTGCTTTTCCACATTCTCTGCTTAGGGCTACTTGAAGAGGAAACAAACCATAGAGACAAAACTAAGAACTACTTTATTATCTCAAGTTTCAAAGAGCTACTACAACCCTTTTGGATTTAGAGTTCCAAATTTATCTATCTATATAGGAGAGAACAGAGTGAAATCTAAAAATAAAAACTGCTACTGTAATGGAACTCTTCAACTTAGAAGAACAAAATTTCGTGAGCCAAGTAAGATTTGTATACTGTTCATTTCCACCACGTATCATAAAGATTGGGCAAAAAAACAATTGCTGGTATTTCTGAAACTCGTAATTTCCTGCCACCTTGGCAACCCCTTTCAATAAAAGTGCTTTTCCATAGTCTCTGCTTAGGGATACTTGAAGAAGAAACAAACCATAAAGAAAAAACTGAGAACTACTTTGTTTTGTCAATTTTCAAAGAGCTACTGCAACCCATGTTGGATTTAGAGTTCCAAATTCATCTATCTATATTGGAGAGAGCATAGTGAAACCTAAAAATAAAAACTGCTTCTCTAAACGAACGCTTCTACCTAGAATAACAAAATTGGGAAGCCACTTGGGATTTATGTACTGATCATTACCACCAAGTATCATCAAGATTGGGCGAAAAAATATTTGCTGGTATTTCGGAAACATGTAGATTCTTCGACACTTGGCTACCCCTTTCAATGAAAGTGCTATTTACCAGTCTCTGATTAGGGCTACTTGAAGAGGATACAAACCATATTGACAAGTCTGAGAACTAATTTATTTTGTCAAGTTTCAAAGAGCTACTACAAACCATTTGGATTTAGAATTCCAAATTCATCTATCTGTATAGAAGAGAACAGAGTGAAACCTAAAAATAAAAACTGCTACTGTAAATAATGCTTCAACATAGAAGATCAAAATTTGCTGAGCCCAGTGGGATTTGAGTACTGATCATTACCAACAACTAACCTCAAGATTCCATGAAAAAATATTTGCTGTTTTTTCGGAAACTCGCAATTTATTGGAAACTTGGCAACCTTTTTCAATGAAAGTGCTTTTCCACAGTCTCTGCTTACGAATACATGAAGAGGAAACAAACCATAGAGACAAAACTGAGAACTACTTTATTTTGTCAAGTTTCAAAGAGCCACTACAGCCAACGTTGGATTTAGAATTGCAAATTCATCTATCTATATAGGACTCAACAGCTTGAAACCTAAAAATAAAAACTGCTACTGGAAACGAACGCTTCAACCTAGAAGAACAAAATTCGGTGTGCCAAGTCGGAATTGTGTACTGATCATTACCACCAAGTATCACCATGATTGGGAGAAAAAATATTTGCTGGTATTTCGGAAACACGTAGATTCTTGGACGCTGGGCAACCCCTTTGAATGAAATTGCTATTCAGCAGTCTCTGATTAGGGCTACTTGAAGAGGCAACAAACCATATTGACAAAACTGAGAACTACTTTATTTTGACAAGTTTCAAAGAGCTACCAAAAACCATGTTGGCTTTAGAGTTCCAAATTCATCTATCTATATATGAGAGAACAGAGTGAAACCTAAAAATAAAAACTGCTACTCTAAACGAACGCTTCAACCTACAAGAAGAAAATTTGGTGAGCCAAGTGGGATTTGTATACTGATCAGTACCACCACGTACCCTCAAGATTGGGCGAAAAAATATTTGCCTGTATTTCGGATACTCGTAGATTCTTGACGCTTGGCAACCCCTTTTAATGAAAGTGCTATTCGCCAGTCTCAGATTAGGGGTACTTGAAGAGGAAAAAATCCATAGTGACAAAACTGAGAACTACTTTATTTTGTCAAGTTTCAAAGAGCTACTACAAACCATTTGGATTTAGAGTTCCAAATTCATCTATGTGTATAGGACAGAACAGAGTGAAACGTAAAAATAAAAACTGCTACTGTAAATAACGCTTCAACCTAGAAGAACAAAATTTGGTGAGCCAAGTCGGATTTGTGTTCTGATATATTACCAACAACTATCATCAAGATTGGGTGAAAAAATATTTGCTGGTATTTCGTAAACTCGTAATTTCTTAAAAACTTGGCAACCCCTTTCAATGAAAGTGCTTTTCCACAGTCTCTGCTTAGGGCGACAGGAAGAGGAAACAAACCCTAGAGACAAAACGGAGAACTACTTTATTTTGTCAAGTTTCAAAGAACTAATACAGCCCATGTTGAATTATAGTTCCAAATTCATCTACCTATATAGGAGACAACAGAGTGAAACCTAAAAATAAAAACTGCTACTGTAAACGAACGCTTCAAACAAGAAGAACAAAATTTGGTGAGCGAAGTGGGATTTGTATACTGATCATTACCACCAGGTATCATCAAGATTGGGCAAAAAAATATTTGCCTGTATTTCGGAAACACGTAGATTCTTGGACGCTTGGCAACCCCTTTTAATGAAAGTGTTGTTCGCCAGTCTCAGATTAGGGCTACTTGAAGAGGAAACAAACCTGAGAACTACTTTATTTTGTTAAGTATCAAAGAGCTACTACAAACGATGTTGGATTTAGAGTTCCAAATTCATCTATATAAGAGAGAACAGAGTTAAACCTAAAAATAAAAAGTGCTACTGTAAATAACGCTTCTACCTAGAACAACAAAATATGGTGAGCCAAGTGGGATTTGTGTACTGATCATTACCACCAAGTATCATCAAGTTTGGGTGAAAAAAATATTTGCTAGTATTTCGGAAACTCGTAATTTCTTGGAAGCTTTGCAACGCTTTTCAATGAAAGTGCTTTTCCTGAGTCTCTGCATAGGGCTACTTGAAGAGGAAACAAATCATAGAGAACGAAATGAGAACTACTTTATTTTGTCAAGTTTCGAAAAGCTACTACAGCCCATGTTGGATTTAGAGTTCCAAATTCATCTTCTATATAGGAGAGAAGAGAGTGAAACCTAACAATAAAAACCGCAAGTGTAAATGAACGCTTCCACTTAGAAGAACAAAATTTGGTGAGCTAAGTGTGATTTGTGTACTGATCATTACCACCAAGTATCATCAAGATTTGGTAAAAAAATATTAGCTGGTATTTCAGAAACTCGTAGTTTCTTGGTAGCTTGGCAACCCCTTTCAATGAAAGTGCTTTTCCACAGTCTCTGCCTTGGGCTACCTGAAGAGGAAACAAACCATAGAGACAAAACTGAGAACTACTTTATTTTGTCAAGTTTCCAAGAGCTACTACAAACCATGATGGATTTAGACTACCAAATTTATGTATCTCTATAGAAAAGAACAGTATGGAACTTAAAATAAAAACTGCTACTGTAAACTAACGCTTCAAACTGGAAGAACAAAATTTGGTGAGTCACGTGGGATTTACGTACTGATCATTACCAGCAAGTATCATCAATATTGGGTGAAAAAATATTTGCTGGTATTTCGAAAACTCATAATTTCTTGGAAGCTTGGCAACCCCTTTCAATGAAAGTGCTTTTCCACAGACTGTGCCTAGGGCTACTTGAAGAGGAAACAAACCATAGAGACAAAACTGAGAACTACTTTATTTTGTCATGTTTCAAAGAGCTACTACAAACCATGTAGGATTTAGAGTTCCAAATTCATCTATCTGTATAGGAGAGAACAGAGTGAAACCTAAAAATAAAAACTGCTACTGTAAATAACGCTTCAACATAGAAGAACCAAATTTGGTGACCCAAGTGGGATTGTGTACTGATCACTACCACCAACTGTCATCAAGTTGGGGTGAAAATATATTTGCTGGTATTTCGGAAACTCATAATTTCTTGGAAGCTTGGAAACCGCTTTCCATGAAAGTGCTTTTCCATAGTTTCTGCTTAGGGCTACTTGAATAGAAAACAAACCATAGAGGCAAAACGGAGAACTACTTTATTTGGTCAAGTTTCAAAGAGCTACTAGAATCCATGTTGGATTCAGAGTTCCAAGTACATCTATCTATATAGGAGAGAACACAGTGAAACCTAAGAATAAAAACTGCTACTGTAAACGAACGCTTCAACCTAGAAGAACAAAATTTGGTGAGCCAAGTGGGATTTGTGTACTGATCCTTACGACCAAGTATCATCAAGATTGGGTGAAAAAAATATTTACTGGATTTTGGAAACTCGTAATTTCTTGGAAGCTTGGCAACCCGTTTCAATGCAAATGCTTTTCCACAGTCTCTGCTTAGGGCTACTTGAAGATGAAACAAACCATAGAGACAAAACTAAGAACAGCTTTATTTTTTCAAGTTTCAAAGAGCTACTACAACCCATGTTTGATTTAGAGTTCCAAATTCATCTATCTATATAGGAGACAACAGAGTGAAACTTGAAAATAAAAACTGCTACTGTAAAAGAATGCATCATCCACGAAGAACAAATTTGGTGAGCCACGTGTGATTTGTGTACTGATCATTACCACCAAGTATCATCAAGATTGGGTGAAAAAATATTTCCTGGTATTTCGGAAACTCGTAATTTCTTGGAATCTTGGCAACCGCTTTCAATGAAAGTGGTTTTCCACAGTCTCTGTGTAGGGCTACTTGAAGAGGAAACAAACCATAGAGACAAAACTGAGAAATACTTTATTTTGTCAAGTTTCAAAGAGCTACTACAAACCATGTTTGATTTAGAGTTCCAAATTCATCTGTCTGTATAGGAGAGAACAGAATGTAACCTAAAAATAAAAACTGCTACTGTAAAGAGTGCTTCAACTTAGAAGAACAAAATTTGGTGAGCCAAGTGGGATTTGTGTACTGATTATTACCACCAAGTATCATCAAGATTGGGTGAAAAAATATTGGCTGGTATTTCGGAAACTCGTCATTTTTTCGAAGCTTGGCAACCCCTTTCAATGAAAGTGCTTTTCCACAATCTCTGCGTAGGTCTACTTGAAAAGAAAACAAATCATAGAGACAAAACTGAGAACTACTTTATTTTGTCAAGTTTCAAAAAGCTACTACAACCCATGTTGGATTTAGAGTTCCAAATTCATCTATCTATATAGGAGAGTACAGTGTGAAACCAAAAAATAAAAACTGCTACTGTATATAACGCTTCAAACTAGAAGAAGAAAATTTGGTTAGCCAAGTGGGATTTGTGTACTGATCATTACCTCCAAGTGTCATCAAGATAGGGTGAAAAAATATTTGCTGGTATTTTGGAAACTCATAATTTCTTAAATGCTTGGCAACCCCTTTCAATGAAAGTGCTTTTCCAAAGTCTCTGCTTAGGGCTACTTCAAGAGGAAACAAACGATAGAAAAAAAACTGAGAACTACTTTATTTTGTCAAGTTTCAAAGAGCTACTACAAACCATGTTGGATTTAAAGTTCCAAATTCATCTATCTATATAGGAGAGAACAGAGTGAAACCTAAAAATAAAAACTGCTACTGTAAACGAACGCTTCAAACTAGAAGAATAAAATTTGGTGAGCCAAGTGGGATTTATGTATTAATCATTGCCAGGAAGTATCATCAAGATTGGGTGAAAAAATATTTGCTGGTATTTCGGAAACTCGTAATTTCTTGGAAGCTTGGCAACCCCTTTCAATGAAAGAGCTATTCGCCAGTCTCTAATTAGGGCTACTTGAAGAGGAAATAAACCGTCGAGACAAAAAGAAGAACTACTTTATTTTGTCAAGTTTCAAAGAGCTACTACAAACCATGTTGTATTTAGAGTTGTAAATTCATCTATCTATATAGGAGAGAACAGAGGGAAACCTAAAAATAAAAACTGCTACTGTAATAGAGCGCTTCAACCTAGAAGAACAAAATTTGGTGAGCCAAGTGGGATTTGTGTACTAATCATTATCACCAAGTATCATCAAGATTGGGTGAAACAATATTTGCTGGTATTTGGGAAACTCGTAATTTCTTGGAAGATTGGCAAAACATTTCAGCGAAAGTGATTTTGCACAGTCTCTGCTTAGGGCTACTTGAAGTGGAATCAAACCATAGACACAAAACTGAGAACTACGTTATTTTGTCAGGTTTCAAAGAGCTACTACAAACCATGTTGGATTTAGAGTTCCAAATTCATCAGTTTTTATAAGAGAGAACAGTGTGAAACCTAAAAATAAAAACTGCTACAGTAAATAACGCTTCAACCTAGAAGAACAAAATTTGGTGAGCCAAGTGGGATTTATGTATTAATCATTACCACCAAGTATCATCAAGATTGGGTGAAAAAATATTTGCTTTTATTTCGGAAACTCGTAATTTCTTGGAAGCTTGGCAACCCCTTTCAATGAAAGAGCAATTCGCCAGTCTCTGATTAGGGCTACTTGAAGAGGAAATAAACAGTAGAGACAAAAAGAAGAACTACTTTATTTTGTCAAGTTTCAAAGAGCTACTAAAAACCATGTTGAATTTATAGTCCTGAATTCATCTATCTATATAGGAGAGAACAGAGGGAAACCTAAAAATAAAAACTGCTACTGTAATAGAGCGCTTCAACCTAGAAGAACAAAATTTGGTGAGCCAAGTGGGATTTGTGTACTAATCATTACCACCAAGTATCATCAAGATTGGGTGAAACAATATTTGCTGGTATTTCGGAAACTCGTAATTTCTCAGAAGATTGGCAAACCATTTCAGCGAAAGTGATTTTCCTCAGTCTCTGCTTAGGGCTACTTGAAGTGGAATCAAACCATAGACCCAAAACTGAGAACTACTTTATTTTGTCAGGTTTCAAAGAGCTACTACAAACCATGTTGGATTTAGAGTTCCAAATTCATCTGTTTTTATAACAGAGAACAGAGTGAAACCTAAAAATAAAAACCGCTACAGTAAATAACGCTTCAAACTAGAAGAACAAAATTTGGTGAGCCAAGTGGGATATATGTATTAATCATTGACACCAAGTATCATCAAGATTGGGCGAAAAAATATTTGCTGGTATTTCGGAAACACGTAGATTCTTGGACGCTTGGCAACCCCTTTCAATGAAAGTGCTACTCGCCAGTCTGCTTAGGGCTACTTGAAGAGGAAACAAACCATAGAGACAAAACTGAAAACTACTTTATTTTGTCAAGATCAAAGAGCTACTACAAACCATGTTCGATTTAGAGTACCAAATTCATGTATCTGTATAGGAGAGAACCGAGTGAAACCTAAAAATAAAAACTGCTTCTGTAAATAACGCTTCAAAATAGAAGAACAAAATTTGGTTAGCCACTTGGGATTTGTGTACTGATCATTACCACCAAGTATCCTCAAGATTGGGTGAAAAAATATTTGCTGGTATTTCGGAAACTCGTAATTTCTTGGAAGCTTGGCAACCCCTTTCAATGAAAGTGCTTTTCCACAGTCTCTGCTTAGGGCTACTTGAAGAGGAAACAAACCATAGAGACAAAACTGAGAACTACATTATTTCGTCAAGTTTCAAAGAGCTACTACAACCATGTTGTATTTAGACTTCCAAATTCATCTATCTATATAGAAGAGAACAGAGTGAAACCTAAAAATAAAAACTTCTACTGTAAACAAATTCTTCAACCTAAAAGAACAAATTTTGGTGTACCAAGTGGGATTTGTGTTCTGATCATTAGCACCAAGTATCATCAAGGTTGGGTGAAAAAAATATTTGCTAGTATTTCGGAAACTCGTAATTTCTTGGAAGCTTTGCAACGCTTTTCAATGAAAGTGCTTTTCCTGAGTCTCTGCATAGGGCTACTTGAAGAGGAAACAAATCATAGAGAACGAAATGAGAACTACTTTATTTTGTCAAGTTTCGAAAAGCTACTACAGCCCATGTTGGATTCAGAGTTCCAAATTCATCTTCTATATAGGAGAGAAGAGAGTGAAACCTAACAATAAAAACCGCAAGTGTAAATGAACGCTTCCACTTAGAAGAACAAAATTTGGTGAGCTAAGTGTGATTTGTGTACTGATCATTACCACCAAGTATCATCAAGATTTGGTAAAAAAATATTAGCTGGTATTTCAGAAACTCGTAGTTTCTCTTGGTAGCTTGGCAACCCCTTTCAATGAAAGTGCTTTTCCACAGTCTCTGACTTGGGCTACCTGAAGAGGAAACAAACCATAGAGACAAAACTGAGAACTACTTTATTTTGTCAAGTTTCCAAGAGCTACTACAAACCATGATGGATTTAGACTACCAAATTTATGTATCTCTATAGAAAAGAACAGTATGGAACTTAAAATAAAAACTGCTACTGTAAACTAACGCTTCAAACTGGAAGAACAAAATTTGGTGAGTCAAGTGGGATTTACGTACTGATCATTACCAGCAAGTATCATCAATATTGGGTGAAAAAATATTTGCTGGTATTTCGAAAACTCATAATTTCTTGGAAGCTTGGCAACCCCTTTCAATGAAAGTGCTTTTCCACAGACTGTGCCTAGGGCTACTTGAAGAGGAAACAAACCATAGAGACAAAACTGAGAACTACTTTATTTTGTCATGTTTCAAAGAGCTACTACAAACCATGTTGGATTTAGAGTTCCAAATTCATCTATCTGTATAGGAGAGAACAGAGTGAAACCTAAAAATAAAAACTGCTACTGTAAATAACGCTTCAACATAGAAGAACCAAATTTGGTGACCCAAGTGGGATTGTGTACTGATCACTACCACCAACTGTCATCAAGTTGGGGTGAAAATATATTTGCTGGTATTTCGGAAACTCATAATTTCTTGGAAGCTTGGAAACCGCTTTCCATGAAAGTGCTTTTCCATAGTTTCTGCTTAGGGCTACTTGAATAGAAAACAAACCATAGAGGCAAAACGGAGAACTACTTTATTTGGTCAAGTTTCAAAGAGCTACTAGAATCCATGTTGGATTCAGAGTTCCAAGTACATCTATCTATATAGGAGAGAACACAGTGAAACCTAAGAATAAAAACTGCTACTGTAAACGAACGCTTCAACCTAGAAGAACAAAATTTGGTGAGCCAAGTGGGATTTGTGTACTGATCCTTACGACCAAGTATCATCAAGATTGGGTGAAAAAAATATTTACTGGATTTTGGAAACTCGTAATTTCTTGGAAGCTTGGCAACCCGTTTCAATGCAAATGCTTTTCCACAGTCTCTGCTTAGGGCTACTTGAAGATGAAACAAACCATAGAGACAAAACTAAGAACAGCTTTATTTTTTCAAGTTTCAAAGAGCTACTACAACCCATGTTTGATTTAGAGTTCCAAATTCATCTATCTATATAGGAGACAACAGAGTGAAACTTGAAAATAAAAACTGCTACTGTAAAAGAATGCATCATCCACAAAGAACAAATTTGGTGAGCCACGTGTGATTTGTGTACTGATCATTACCACCAAGTATCATCAAGATTGGGTGAAAAAATATTTCCTGGTATTTCGGAAACTCGTAATTTCTTGGAATCTTGGCAACCGCTTTCAATGAAAGTGGTTTTCCACAGTCTCTGTGTAGGGCTACTTGAAGAGGAAACAAACCATAGAGACAAAACTGAGAAATACTTTATTTTGTCAAGTTTCAAAGAGCTACTACAAACCATGTTTGATTTAGAGTTCCAAATTCATCTGTCTGTATAGGAGAGAACAGAATGTAACCTAAAAATAAAAACTGCTACTGTAAAGAGTGCTTCAACTTAGAAGAACAAAATTTGGTGAGCCAAGTGGGATTTGTGTACTGATTATTACCACCAAGTATCATCAAGATTGGGTGAAAAAATATTGGCTGGTATTTCGGAAACTCGTCATTTTTTCGAAGCTTGGCAACCCCTTTCAATGAAAGTGCTTTTCCACAATCTCTGCGTAGGTCTACTTGAAAAGAAAACAAATCATAGAGACAAAACTGAGAACTACTTTATTTTGTCAAGTTTCAAAAAGCTACTACAACCCATGTTGGATTTAGAGTTCCAAATTCATCTATCTATATAGGAGAGTACAGTGTGAAACCAAAAAATAAAAACTGCTACTGTATATAACGCTTCAAACTAGAAGAAGAAAATTTGGTTAGCCAAGTGGGATTTGTGTACTGATCATTACCTCCAAGTGTCATCAAGATAGGGTGAAAAAATATTTGCTGGTATTTTGGAAACTCATAATTTCTTAAATGCTTGGCAACCCTTTCAATGAAAGTGCTTTTCCAAAGTCTCTGCTTAGGGCTACTTCAAGAGGAAACAAACGATAGAAAAAAACTGAGAACTACTTTATTTTGTCAAGTTTCAAAGAGCTACTACAAACCATGTTGGATTTAAAGTTCCAAATTCATCTATCTATATAGGAGAGAACAGAGTGAAACCTAAAAATAAAACTGCTACTGTAAACGAACGCTTCAAACTAGAAGAATAAAATTTGGTGAGCCAAGTGGGATTTATGTATTAATCATTGCCAGGAAGTATCATCAAGATTGGGTGAAAAAATATTTGCTGGTATTTCGGAAACTCGTAATTTCTTGGAAGCTTGGCAACCCCTTTCAATGAAAGAGCTATTCGCCAGTCTCTAATTAGGGCTACTTGAAGAGGAAATAAACCGTCGAGACAAAAAGAAGAACTACTTTATTTTGTCAAGTTTCAAAGAGCTACTACAAACCATGTTGTATTTAGAGTTGTAAATTCATCTATCTATATAGGAGAGAACAGAGGGAAACCTAAAAATAAAAACTGCTACTGTAATAGAGCGCTTCAACCTAGAAGAACAAAATTTGGTGAGCCAAGTGGGATTTGTGTACTAATCATTATCACCAAGTATCATCAAGATTGGGTGAAACAATATTTGCTGGTATTTGGGAAACTCGTAATTTCTTGGAAGATTGGCAAAACATTTCAGCGAAAGTGATTTTGCACAGTCTCTGCTTATGGCTACTTGAAGTGGAATCAAACCATAGACACAAAACTGAGAACTACATTATTTTGTCAGGTTTCAAAGAGCTACTACAAACCATGTTGGATTTAGAGTTCCAAATTCATCAGTTTTTATAAGAGAGAACAGAGTGAACCTAAAAATAAAAACTGCTACAGTAAATAACGCTTCAACCTAGAAGAACAAAATTTGGTGAGCCAAGTGGGATTTATGTATTAATCATTACCACCAAGTATCATCAAGATTGGGTGAAAAAATATTTGCTTTTATTTCGGAAACTCGTAATTTCTTGGAAGCTTGGCAACCCCTTTCAATGAAAGAGCTATTCGCCAGTCTCTGATTAGGGCTACTTGAAGAGGAAATAAACAGTAGAGACAAAAAGAAGAACTACTTTATTTTGTCAAGTTTCAAAGAGCTACTAAAAACCATGTTGAATTTATAGTCCTGAATTCATCTATCTATATAGGAGAGAACAGAGGGAAACCTAAAAATAAAAACTGCTACTGTAATAGAGCGCTTCAACCTAGAAGAACAAAATTTGGTGAGCCAAGTGGGATTTGTGTACTAATCATTGCCACCAAGTATCATCAAGATTGGGTGAAACAATATTTGCTGGTATTTCGGAAACTCGTAATTTCTCAGAAGATTGGCAAACCATTTCAGCGAAAGTGATTTTCCTCAGTCTCTGCTTAGGGCTACTTGAAGTGGAATCAAACCATAGACCCAAAACTGAGAACTACTTTATTTTGTCAGGTTTCAAAGAGCTACTACAAACCATGTTGGATTTAGAGTTCCAAATTCATCTGTTTTTATAACAGAGAACAGAGTGAAACCTAAAAATAAAAACCGCTACAGTAAATAACGCTTCAAACTAGAAGAACAAAATTTGGTGAGCCAAGTGGGATTTATGTATTAATCATTGACACCAAGTATCATCAAGATTGGGCGAAAAAATATTTGCTGGTATTTCGGAAACACGTAGATTCTTGGACGCTTGGCAACCCCTTTCAATGAAAGTGCTACTCGCCAGTCTGCTTAGGGCTACTTGAAGAGGAAACAAACCATAGAGACAAAACTGAAAACTACTTTATTTTGTCAAGATTCAAAGAGCTACTACAAACCATGTTCGATTTAGAGTACCAAATTCATGTATCTGTATAGGAGAGAACCGAGTGAAACCTAAAAATAAAAACTGCTTCTGTAAATAACGCTTCAAAATAGAAGAACAAAATTTGGTTAGCCACTTGGGATTTGTGTACTGATCATTACCACCAAGTATCCTCAAGATTGGGTGAAAAAATATTTGCTGGTATTTCGGAAACTCGTAATTTCTTGGAAGCTTGGCAACCCCTTTCAATGAAAGTGCTTTTCCACAGTCTCTGCTTAGGGCTACTTGAAGAGGAAACAAACCATAGAGACAAAACTGAGAACTACATTATTTCGTCAAGTTTCAAAGAGCTACTACAAACCATGTTGTATTTAGACTTCCAAATTCATCTATCTATATAGAAGAGAACAGAGTGAAACCTAAAAATAAAAACTTCTACTGTAAACAAATTCTTCAACCTAAAAGAACAAATTTTGGTGTACCAAGTGGGATTTGTGTTCTGATCATTAGCACCAAGTATCATCAAGGTTGGGTGAAAAAAATATTTGCTAGTATTTCGGAAACTCGTAATTTCTTGGAAGCTTTGCAACGCTTTTCAATGAAAGTGCTTTTCCTGAGTCTCTGCATAGGGCTACTTGAAGAGGAAACAAATCATAGAGAACGAAATGAGAACTACTTTATTTTGTCAAGTTTCGAAAAGCTACTACAGCCCATGTTGGATTCAGAGTTCCAAATTCATCTTCTATATAGGAGAGAAGAGAGTGAAACCTAACAATAAAAACCGCAAGTGTAAATGAACGCTTCCACTTAGAAGAACAAAATTTGGTGAGCTAAGTGTGATTTGTGTACTGATCATTACCACCAAGTATCATCAAGATTTGGTAAAAAAATATTAGCTGGTATTTCAGAAACTCGTAGTTTCTTGGTAGCTTGGCAACCCCTTTCAATGAAAGTGCTTTTCCACAGTCTCTGACTTGGGCTACCTGAAGAGGAAACAAACCATAGAGACAAAACTGAGAACTACTTTATTTTGTCAAGTTTCCAAGAGCTACTACAAACCATGATGGATTTAGACTACCAAATTTATGTATCTCTATAGAAAAGAACAGTATGGAACTTAAAATAAAAACTGCTACTGTAAACTAACGCTTCAAACTGGAAGAACAAAATTTGGTGAGTCAAGTGGGATTTACGTACTGATCATTACCAGCAAGTATCATCAATATTGGGTGAAAAAATATTTGCTGGTATTTCGAAAACTCATAATTTCTTGGAAGCTTGGCAACCCCTTTCAATGAAAGTGCTTTTCCACAGACTGTGCCTAGGGCTACTTGAAGAGGAAACAAACCATAGAGACAAAACTGAGAACTACTTTATTTTGTCATGTTTCAAAGAGCTACTACAAACCATGTTGGATTTAGAGTTCCAAATTCATCTATCTGTATAGGAGAGAACAGAGTGAAACCTAAAAATAAAAACTGCTACTGTAAATAACGCTTCAACATAGAAGAACCAAATTTGGTGACCCAAGTGGGATTGTGTACTGATCACTACCACCAACTGTCATCAAGTTGGGGTGAAAATATATTTGCTGGTATTTCGGAAACTCATAATTTCTTGGAAGCTTGGAAACCGCTTTCCATGAAAGTGCTTTTCCATAGTTTCTGCTTAGGGCTACTTGAATAGAAAACAAACCATAGAGGCAAAACGGAGAACTACTTTATTGGTCAAGTTTCAAAGAGCTACTAGAATCCATGTTGGATTCAGAGTTCCAAGTACATCTATCTATATAGGAGAGAACACAGTGAAACCTAAGAATAAAAACTGCTACTGTAAACGAACGCTTCAACCTAGAAGAACAAAATTTGGTGAGCCAAGTGGGATTTGTGTACTGATCCTTACGACCAAGTATCATCAAGATTGGGTGAAAAAAATATTTACTGGATTTTGGAAACTCGTAATTTCTTGGAAGCTTGGCAACCCGTTTCAATGCAAATGCTTTTCCACAGTCTCTGCTTAGGGCTACTTGAAGATGAAACAAACCATAGAGACAAAACTAAGAACAGCTTTATTTTTTTCAAGTTTCAAAGAGCTACTACAACCCATGTTTGATTTAGAGTTCCAAATTCATCTATCTATATAGGAGACAACAGAGTGAAACTTGAAAATAAAAACTGCTACTGTAAAAGAATGCATCATCCACAAAGAACAAATTTGGTGAGCCACGTGTGATTTGTGTACTGATCATTACCACCAAGTATCATCAAGATTGGGTGAAAAAATATTTCCTGGTATTTCGGAAACTCGTAATTTCTTGGAATCTTGGCAACCGCTTTCAATGAAAGTGGTTTTCCACAGTCTCTGTGTAGGG
>NW_027513563.1:1441844-1479440 GCF_048772815.1 Callospermophilus lateralis
CTTAAGACCAAAAATTTGACTAACTGGGAGGACCCATTGCGGTCCAGTCAGGTTTCAGAGAGCATTATCAGTGCTGTATTGAGCAAGGTGGTTTCGAGGAAGCAATCAGGCTCAGGGACCCCCGGAAACAGCAGCTCTGCTCTTAACATAACTACCTTGGCTATTATTTCTGAGGTACTAATCCCAGTGCCTCCTTCTTCTAGTAGTATTTATAATGCCACTCATTTCAAGGCCTCTCCTTACTGTTCCCCTAATCTTGGTTTCCCCTCAACATTTACGCCTTGTCAAAATTATTCTTGGGAGAAACATCAAGTTGCTAAAAGTTTCTCCCTTTCCCCCTCTCTTAAGAGGTATGTTTATAGCTTTAACACCAGTGCCAACTCCTCTACAGGAGTAGGTTGGTCCTGGTTTCAATGGCTCATTTCCAATGAAAAGGGGGTTTCAGCCGATATTTCTGCACTGGCTTAGTTGCTAGGAGCCAAAAGTTGGCTGGCTAATGTTTCTGGTACTGTTAGGGAAAGCTAACGAGGTAATAGACTTACATCTGTTTCATTCAACTCTCTGTTGTATAATGCCACATTGCCCCCTGCAATGGTCTGTGTCCAATCCCCGTTCTTATTCCTTTTGAATAATGCCACCTCGTCAGGGATGCTGGATTGTTCTCATACTACCTGTCTCTTATCTGAGTGTTGGAATGGTTCCTGGACTGTAGCAGTTGTTATGAAAATTCCAACTTTTGTCCCAATCCCGGTCACTGCGGATCCTGATAAATTCCCTATTGTTGAGCTACTTAGAGTCCACAGAGATTTTGGAATCACAGCGGCTATAGTGACAGCCGTGGCGGTATCTGCTGCTGCAGCGTTTATGGCCGGAGTGGCTATGGCCAATCAAGTACAAACTGCTGCCACCATTAATCAAGTTGTCCTACAAACTTCCACTATACTTGAATCCCAAAATACAATTAATCAACATATTTATATCAGGGATTTTAGCTGCCAACCAAAGAATAGATTTACTCTAAGCTCAGGTAGAAGAATTGGCTGACTTGGTGCTTTTGGGTTGTGTTGACCAACGTGCACATTTATGCATAACCTCTGTCAGATTTATTGATTCCAGAAATGCTTCCCGCATCATTGGCGAATATTTGGCCGGAGATTGGTCCATGGAAGCGGAAGACATGATCCAGTCTCAACTAACCCAGATAGCTGTCTTGAATAGTACCCGTGTTGATCCCGTGACTTTGGGTCAATTCGCCAATTGGATATCTTCTGCCTTTTCCTTTTTTAAAGAGTGGGTGGGGGTAAGCATTTTTGGTGCAATGTGTTGCTTCGGTATGTTTCTCTGCTTGTGGTTTCTCTGTCGCCTCAAGGCCCGCAATGCTCACGATAAGGCTATGATCATCCAAGCTCTTGCAGCTTTAGAAAATGGCAATTCACCTCAAGTCTGGCTTGCGCATCTTAAACAGTAAATCTTTGACATGGTCGTTGCACCCCAAGTTATTATAACATTGTACTGGGATCGGCATGTCTTTCCTCGTTATTCTCTTTGTGTTGGAAAGCCCTTGCACTCTGCCGGTCTTGCTGCCATTGCACGCAGATGGGTTTCCACACTAGTGCTTCCCTATCGCCTTGAAGTCCTTGCCATTTTTCAGGGTGTTGTCAACTTGTTTGTCGTTATAAACAGCCACAGTTCAGCCTCAGCTATCCCACTTCGTCCACCATCGTCACGATACAGGATGCGAGGCAAGGCACTGCACTTGAGTGATACTTGAAGTGGACCTCAAGGAGAGCATGTCCTATTGCATGCGGGTTTGATGTCCACGCCCTGCCCCACGTAAAAAGGCGTCGACTGATATGGCCTCAGATCTGGGGAAGGGCCCTCCTTAGCACTGAGCGATACTATGCAGCCACTTCTGCACAGCGGGATAGGACCTCTACTCTCGTGTGTATTGTTTTCAGAATAAAGAAAGGGGGAACTCTGGTGAGCCGTTTCTGCAGATTATGGTCGCCATTACAAGATGGCGCTGGCTCCGCTGTGGTCTGTGACAAACAACGCCGTTTTTGGGAGGGTTGGCGCATGGTTTTTCAACACCCTATGAGAAAGGTCCACTTAACAGCTTCGCGTTGGGGCTAGAGATGCTTTATTAAGGCTGGGAGGGGCATCCGAGAGAGAGAGAAGAAATATCAAGACCCTGAATAAACTGCTGAAAGAAGATTCCTGAGTTGCGTCTTCCTTGCGGGCAAGGGGTCGCGAGAGAAAAGCACTATCATTGAAAGGGGATGCCAAGCTTCCAAGAAATTACGAGTTTCCGAAATACCAGAAAATATTTTTTCACCCAATCTTGATCATACTAGGTGGTAATGATCAGTACACAAATCCCACTTGGCTCACCAAATTTGGTTCTTCTAGTTTGAAGCGTTCGTTTACAGTAGCAGTTTTTATTTTTCGGTTTCACTCTGTTCTCTCCTATATAGATAGATAAATTTGGAACTCTAAATCCAACATGGTTTGTAGTAGCTCTTTGAAACTTGACAAAATAAAGTAGTGCTCAGTTTTGTCGCTATGGTTTGTTTCCTCTTCAAGTAGCCCTTAGCAGAGACTGTGGAAAAGCACTTTCATTGAAAGTAGATTCTTCGAAGCTTGGCAACCCCTTTCAATGAAAGTGATGATACGTTGTGGTAATGACAAGTACTCAAATCCCACTTGGTTCTCCAAATTTTGTTCTTCTAGGTTGAAGAGTTCGTTTAGAGTAGCAGTTTTTATTTTTAAGTTTCATTCTGTTTTCTCTTATACAGATAGATGAATTTGGAAATCTAAATAAAACATGATTTTTAGTAGCAGTTTGAAATTTTACAAAATAAAGTAGTTCTCAGTTTTGTCTCTATGGTTTGTTTTCGCTTCAAGTAACCCTAACCAGAGACTGTGGAAAAGCACTTTCATTGAAAGGGGTTGCCATACTTCCAAGAAATTCCGAGTTTTCGAAATACCAGCAAATGTTTTTTCACCCAATCTTGATGATACGTGGTGGTAATGACAAGTACTGAAATCCCACTTGGCTCACCAAACTTTTTTCTTCTAGGTTGAAGCGTTCGTTTAGAGTAGGAGTTTTTATTTTTAGGTTTCCCTGTGTTCTCCCCTATATAGATAGATGAATTTGGAACGCTAAATCCAACATGGTTTTTAGTAGCTTTTTGAAACTTGACAAAGTAAAGTAGTTCTCAGTTTTGTCTCTATGGTTTGTTTCCTCTTCAAGTAGCCCTAGGCACAGAGTGTGGAAAAGCACTTTCATTGAAAGGGGTTTCCAAGCTTCCAAGAAATAACGAGTTTCTGAAATACCAGCATATATTTTTTCACCCAATCTAGATGATACTTGGTGGTAATGATCAGTTCACAAATCCCACTTGGCACACCAAATTTTGTTCTTCTTGTTTGAATCGTTCTTTTTCTGTAGCAGTTTTTAATTTTAGGTTTCCCTCTGTTCTCTCCTATATATATAGAAGAATTTGGGACTCTAAATCCAACATTTTTTGTAGTAGCTCTTTGAAACCTGACAAAATAAAGTAGTTCTCAGTTTTGTCTCAATCGTTTGTTTTCGCTTCAAGTAGCCCTAAGCAGAGACTGTGGAAAAGCAATTTCATTGAAAGGAGTTGCCAAGCGTCCAAGAATCTACGTGTTTCCGAAATACCAGCAAATATTTGTTAACCTAATCTTGATGAAACTTGGTGGTAATGATCAGTACACAAATCCCACTTGGCTAACCAAATTTTGTTCTTCTTGGTTGAAGCGTTCGTTTAGAGTAGCAGTTTTTATTTTTAGGTTTCCCTCTCTTCTCTCCTATATAGTTAGATGAATTTGGAACTCTAAATCCAACATGGTTTGTAGTAGCTCTTTGAAACTTGACGAAATAATGTGGTTCTCAGTTTTGTCTCTATGGTTTGTTTCCTCTTCATGTAACCCTAGGCACAGACTGTGGAAAAGCACTTTCATTGAAAGGGGTTGCAAAGCATCCAAGAAATAATGGTTTTCGAAATACCAGCATATATTTTTTCACCCAATCTTGATGATACTTGGTGGTAATGATCAGTACTCAAATCCCACTTGGCTCACCAAATTTTGTTTTTCTATGTTGAAGCGTTCGTTTACAGTAGCAGTTTTTATTTTTAGGTTTTACTCTGTTCTCTCCTATATAGATAGATGAATTTGGAACTGTAAACCCAATATGGTTTGTAGTAGCTCTTTGAAACGTGTCAAAATAAAGTAGTTCTCAGTTTTGTCTTTATGTATTTTTGTCCTTTTCAAGTAGCCCTAAGCAGAGACTGTGGAAAAGCATTTTCATTGAAAGGGGTTGCCAAGCTTCAAAGAAATTACGAGTTTCCGAAATACCAGCAAATATATTTTCCCCTTATCTTGATGATACTTGGTGGTAATGATCAGTACATAAATCCCACTTGGCTCACAAAATTTTGTTCTTCTAGGTTGAAGCATTCGTTTTCAGTAGCAGTTTTTTTTTTTTCAAGGTTTCACTCGGTTCTCTCCTTTATAGATAGATGAATTTGGAATTCTAAATCCAAGATGGTATGTAGTAGCTCTGTGAAACTTCACAAAATAAAGTCTTCTCAGTTTTGTCTCTATTGTTTGTTTCCTCTTCAAGTAGCCCTAAGCAGAGACTGTGGAAAAGCACTTTCATTGAAAGGGGTCGCCAAGCTTCCAAGAAATATCGAGTTCCCGAAACACCAGAATATATTATTTCACCCAATCTTGAAGATAATTGGTGGTAATGATCAGTACACAAATCCCACTTGGCTCACCAAATTTTGTTCTTCTAGGTTGAAGCGTTAGATTATATTAGCAGTTTTTATTTTTAGGTTTCCCTCTGTTCTCTCCTGTATAGATAGATAAATTTGGAACTCTAAATCCAACATGGTTTGTAGTAGCTTTTTAAACTTGACAAAATAATGTGTATATATATGGATATAATGATCAGTATACAAATCCCACTTGGCTCACCAAATTTTGTTCTTCTAGGTTGAAGCGTTCGTTTACAGTAGCAGTTTTTATTTTTTGCTTTCACTCTGTTCTCTCTTATATAGATAATGAATTTGGAACTCTAAATCCAACATGGTTTGTAGTAGGTTTTTGAAACTTGACAAAATAATGTAGTTCTCAGTTTTGTCTCTATGGATTGTTTCCTCTTCAAGTAGCCCTAAGCAGAGACTGTGGAAAAGCACTTTCATTGAATGGGGTTGCCAAGCTTCCAAGAAATTACAAGTTTTCGAAATACCAGCAAATATTTTTTCAACCAATCTTGATGATACCTGGTGGTAATGATCAGTACACAAATCTCACTTGCTTCATCAAAATTTGTTCTTCTAGGTTGAAGCATTCATTTACAGTAGCAGTTTTTATTTTTAGGTTTCACTCTGTTCTCTCTTATATAGATAGATGAATTTGGAACTCGAAATCTAACATGGTTTGTAGTAGCTCTCTGAAACTTTACAAAATAAAGTAGTTCTCAGTTTTGTCCCTATGGATTGTTTCCTCTTCAAGTAGCCCTATGCAGAGACTGTGGAAAAGCACTTTCATTGAAAGGGGTTGCCAAGCTTCCTAGAAATTACGAGTTTCCGAAACACCAGCAAATATATTTTCACCCAATCTTGATGATACTTGGTGGTAATGATCAGTACACAAATCCCACTTGGGTCACCAAATTTTGTTATTCTAGGTTGAAGCTTTCGTTTCCAGTAGCAGTTTTTATTTTTAGGTTTCCCTCTGTTCTCTCCTAATATAGATAGATGAATTTGGAACTCCAAATCCAACATGGTTTGTAGTAGCTCTTTGAAACTTGACAAAATAATGTAGTTCTCTGTTTTGTCTCTATGGTTTGTTTCCTCTTCAATTAGCCCTAATCAGAGACTGGCGAAAAGCACTTTCATTGAAAGGGATTGATAAGTGTTTAAGAATCTACGTGTTCCCGAAGTACCAGCAAATATTTTTTCTCCCAACGTGATGATACTTGGATATAATGATCAGTATACAAATCCCACTTGGCTCACCAAATTTTGTTCTTCTATGTTGAAGCGTTTGTTTACGGTAGCAGTTTTTATTTCTAGGGTTCACTCTGTTCTCTCCTGTATAGTTAGATAAATTTGGAACTCTAAATCCAAGATGGTTTGTAGTAGCTCTTTGAAACTTGACAAAATAATGTAGTTCTCAGTTTTGTGTCTCTGGTTTGTTTCCACTTAAAGTAGCCCTAAGCAGAGACTGTGGAAAAGCACTTTCATTGAAAGGGTTTGCCAAGGTTCCAAGAAATTACGAGTTTTCGTAACACCAGAAAATATTTTTTCACCCAATCTTGATGATACTTGGTGGTAATGATCACTACACAAATCACACTTGGCTCACCGAATTTCCTTCTTCTAGGTTGAAGATTTCTTTTACAGTAGCAGTTTTATTTTTAGGTTTCCCTCTGTTCTCTCCTATATAGATAGATGAATTTGGAACTCGAAATCCAACATGGTTTGTAGTAGCTCTTTGAAACTTGACAAAATAAAGTAGTTCTCAGTTTTGTCTCTATGGATTGTTTCCTCTTCAAGTAGCCCTATGCAGAGACTGTGGAAAAGCACTTTCATTGAAAGGGGTTGCCAAGCTTCCTAGAAATTACGAGTTTCCGAAACACCAGCAAATATATTTTCACCCAATCTTGATGATACTTGGTGGTAATGATCAGTACACAAATCCCACTTGGGTCACCAAATTTTGTTTTTGTAGGTTGAAGCTTTTGTTTACAGTAGCAGTTTTCATTTTTAGGTTTCCCTCTGTTCTCTCCTATGTAGATAGATGAATTTGGAACTCTAAATCCAACATGGTTTGTAATAGCTCCTTGAAACTTGACAAAATATAGTAGTTCTCAGTTTTGTGTTTATGGGTTGTTTCCACTTCAAGTAGCCCTAAGCAGAGACTGTGGGAAAGTACTTTCATTGAAACGTGTTGCAAAGATTCCAAGAAATTACGAGTCTCCGAAATACCAGAAAATATATTTTCACCAAATCTTGATGATACTTGGTGGTAATGATCAGTACACAAATCCCACTTGGCTCACCAAATTTTGTTCTTGTTGGTTGAAGCGTTCGTTTACAGTCAGTTTTTATTTTTAGGTTTCACTCTTTTCTCTCCAATATAGAAAGATGAATTTGGATTTCTAAATCCAACATGGTTTGTAGTAGCTCTTTGAACCTTGAAAAAATGTAGTTCTCAGTTTTGTCTCTGTGGATTGTTTCCTCTTCATTAGCCCTAAGCACAGACTGTGGAAAAGCACTTTCATTGAAAGGGGTTGTCAAGCTTCCTAGAAATTACGAGATTCCGAAATACCAGCAAATATATTTTCACCAAAACTTGATGATACTTGGTGGTAATGATCAGTACAAAAATCCGACTGGGCTCACCAAATTTTGTTCTTCTAGGTTGAAGCGTTCATTTACAGTAGCAGTTTTTATTTTTAGGTTTCACTGTGTTCTCTCTTATATAGATAGATGAATTTGGAACACTAAATCCAACATGGTTTGTAATAGCTCTTTGAAACTTGACAAAATAAAGTAGTTCTCAGTTTTGTCTCTATGATTTGTATCCTTTTCAAGTACCCCTAAGAAGAGACTGTGGAAAAGCACTTTCATTGAACGGGGTTGCCAAGCTTGCAAGAAATTACGAGTTTCTGAAATAGCAGCAAATATTTTTTCACCCAATCTTGATGATACGTGGTAGTAATGACAAGTACTCAAATCCCACTTGGCTCACCAAATTTTGTTCTTCTAGGTAGAAGCGTTCGTTTACAGTAGCAGTTTATATTTTTAGGTTTCACTCTGTTGTCTCCTATATAGATAGATAAAATTGGAACTCTAAATCCAACATGGTTTGTAGTAGCTCTTTGAAACTTGACAAAATAATGTAGTTCTCAGTTTTGTGTCTCTGGTTTGTTTCCACTTCAAGTAGCCCTAGGCACAGACTGTGGAATAGCACTTTCATTGAAATGGGTTGCCAAGCTTCCAGAAATTACCAGTTTCAGTAATACAAGAAAATATTTTTTCACCCAATCTGATGATACTTTGTGGTAATGATCAGTACACAAATCCCACTTGGCTCACCAATTTTTGTTCTTCTAGGTTGAAGCGTTCGTTTATGGTACCAGTTTTTATTTTTAGGTTTCACTCTGTTCTCTCCTGTATAGATAGATAAATTTGGAACTCTAAATCCAACATGGTTTGTAGTAGCTTTTTGAAACTTGACAAAATAATGTAGTTCTCAGTTTTATCTCTATGGATTGTTTCCTCTTCAAGTAGCCCTAAGCAGAGACTGTGGAAAATCCCTTTCATTGTAGGAGTTGCCAAGCTTCCAAAAAATTACGAGATTCTGAAATACCAGAAAATATTTTTTCACCCAATCTTGATGTTACCTCGTGGTAATGATCAGTACACAAATCCCACTTGGTTCATCAAAGTTTGTTTTTCTAGGTTGAAGCACTCGTTTATAGTAGCAGTTTTTATTTTTAGGTTTCACTCTGTTCTCTCTTTTAGAGATAGATGAATTTGAAACTCTAAATCCATCATGGATTGTAGTACCTTTTTGAAACTTGACAAAAGAAGGAAGTTCTGAGTTTTGTGTCTATGATTTGTTTCCACTTCAAGTAGCCCTAAGCAGAGACTGTGGAAAAGCAATATCATTGAAAGTGGTTGCGAAACTTCCAAGAAATTACGAGTATCCGAAATACCAGCAAATATATTTTTACCCAATCTTGATGATACTTGGTGGTAATGATCAGTACACAAATCCCACTTGGCTCACCGAATTTCCTTCTTCTAGGTTGAAGCGTTATTTTCAGTAGCAGTTTTAATTTTTAGGTTTCAAATTGTTCTCTCCTATATAGATAGATAAATTTGGAACACTAAATCCAACATGGTTTGTAGTAGCTCTTTGAAACGTGACAAAATAATGTAGTTCTCAGTTTTGTCTCTATGGTTTGTTTCATTTTCAAGTAGCCCTAAGCAGAGACTCTGGAAAAGCACTTTCATTGAAAGGGGTTGCCAAGCTTCCAAGAAATTATGAGTCTCCGACATACAATCAAATATTTTTTCACCCAATCTTGATGATACGTGGTGGTAATGACAAGTACTCAAATCCCACTTGGCTGACCAAATTTTGTTCTCTAGGTTGAAGCGTTCGTTTACAGTAGCATTTTTTATTTTTAGGTCTCACTCTGTTGTCTCCTATATAGATAGATGAATTTGTAACTCTAAATCCAACATGGTTTGTAGTAGCTCTTTGAAACTTGACAAAAATAAAGTAGTTCTCACTTTTGTCTCTATGGTTTGTTTCCTCTTCAAGTAGCCGTAGTCACAGACTGTGGAAAAGCACTTTCATTCAAAGGGGTTGCCAAGCGTCCAAGAAATAACGAGTTTCCGAAATACCAGCCTTTATTTTTTCACCCAATCTTGATGATACTTGGTCTTAGTGATCAGTACACAAATCCCACTTGGCTCTTCAATTTTTGTTCTTCTTGGTTGAAGGGTACGTTTACAGTAGCAGTTTTTTTTGTTTAGGATTCCCTCTGTTCTCTCCTCTATAGATAGATGAATTTGGAACTCTAAATCCAACATGGTTTGTAGTAGCTTTTTGAAACTTGACAAAATAATGTAGTTCTCAGTTTTGTCTCTAAGGATTGTTTCCTCTTCATTAGCCCTAAGCAGAGACTGTGGAAAAGCACTTTCATTGAAAGGGGTTGCCAAGCATCCAAGAAATTACGAGTTTCCGAAATACCAGGAAATATCTTTTCACCCAATCTTGATGATACATGATGGTAATGACAACTACACAAATCCCACGTGGCTCACCAAATTTTGTTCTTTTAGGTTGAAGCGTTCGTTTACAGTAGCAGTTTTAATTTCTAGGTTTCTCTCTGTTCTCTCCTGTATAGATAGATGATTTTGGAACTCTAAATAAAACATGGTTTTTAGTAGCTCTTTGAAACTTGACAAAATAAAGCAGTTCTCAGTTTTGAGTCTATGGTTTGTTTCCACTTCAAGTAGCCCTAAGCAGTGACTGAGGAAAAGCACTTTCATTGAAAGGGGTTGCCAAGCGTGCAAGAAATTACGAGTTTCCGAAATACCAACAAATATTTTATTACCCAATCTTGATGATACGTGGTGGTAATGACAAGCACACAAATCCCACTTGGCTCACCAAATTTTGTTCTTCTACGTTGAAGCGTTCGTTTACAGTAGCAGTATTTATTCTTACGTTTCACTCTTTTCTCTCCTATGTAGATAGATGAATTTGGAACTCTAAATCCAACATGGTTTGTAGTAGCTCTTTGAAACTTGACAAAATAAAGAAGTTCTCATTTTTGTCTCTATGGTTTGTTTCCTCTTTAAATAGCCAGAATCAGAGACTGGCAAATAGCACTTTCATTGACAGGGTTTGCCAAGCGTCCAAGAATCTACGTGTTTCCGAAATACCAGCAAATATTTTTTCACCCAATCTTGATGACATATGGTGGAAATGATCAGTATGTAAGTACCACTTGGCTCACTAAGTTTGGATCTTCTCGGTTGAAGCGTTCGTTTGCAGTAACAGTTTTTATTTTTACGTTTCACACTGTTTTCTCTTATATAGATAGATGAATTTGAAACTCTAAATCCAACATGGTTTGTAGTAGCTCTTTGAAACTTGACGAAATAAAGTAGTTCTCAGTTTTGTGTCTATGGTTTGTTTCCACTTCAAGTAGCCCTAAGCAGATACTGTAAAAAAAGCACTGTCATTGAAAGGGGTTGCCAACCTCAAAGAAATTAAGAGTTTCCGAAATACCAGTAAATATTTTTTCACCCAATTTGATGATACTTGGTGGTAATGATCAGTACACAAATCCCACTTGTGTCACTAAATTTTGTTCTTCTAGGTTGAAGCGTTCGTTTACAGCAGCAGTTTTTATTTTTAGGTTTCACTCTGTTTTCTCCTATATAGATAGATCATTTTGGAACTCTAAATCCAACATGGTTTGTAGTAGCTCTTTGAAACTTGACAAAATAATGTAGTTCTCATTTTTCTACTCTATGGTTTGTTTCCTCTTAAAGAAGCCCTAAGCATAGACTGCGGAAAACCGCTTTCATTGAAAGGGGTTGCTAAGCTTCCAAGAAATTACGAGTTTCCAAAATACCAGCAAATATATTTTCATCCAATCTTGATGATACTTGGTGGTAATGATCAGGACAAAAATCCCACTTGGCTCCCCAAATTTTGTTCTTCTAGGTTGAAGCGTTTGTTTACAGTAGCAGTTTTTTTTTTAGGTTTCACTCTGTTCTCTCCTATGTAGATAGATGAATTTTTAACTCTAAATCCAACATGGTTTGTGGAAGCTCTTTGAAACTTGACAAAATAAAAAAGTTCTCAGTTTTGTGTCTATGGTTTGTTTCCACTTCAAGTAGCCCTAAGCAGATACTGTGGAAAAGCACTTTCATTGAATGGGGTTGTCAAGCTTCCAAGAAATTACGAGTTTCCCCAATACTAGCAAATACTTTTTCCCCAATCTTGATGATACTTGGTGGTAATGATAAGTACACAAATCCCAATTGGCTCACCAAATTTTCTTCTTCTAGTTTGAAGCGTTAATTAAAGTAGCATTTTTTATTTTATTTTTCACTCTGTTCTCTCCTATAAAGATAGATGAATTTGGAACTCTAAATCAACATGTCTTGTAGTAGATCTTTGAAACTTGAAAAAATAAATTAGTTCTCAGAATTGTCCCTATGGTTTATTTTCTCTTCAAGTAGCACTAAGCAGAGACTGTGGAAAAGCACTTTCATTTAAAGGGGTTGCTACGTTTCCAAAAAATAACGAGTTTTCGAAATACCAGCATATATTTTTTCAAAAAATCTTGATGAATCTTGGTGTTAATGATCAGTACGTAAATCCCACTTGGCTCTGCAAATTTTCTTCTTTTAGGTTGAAGCGTTGTTTACAGTAGCATTTTTTATTTTAGGTTTCACTCTGTTCTCTCCTATAAAGATAGATGAATTTGGAACTCTAAATCCAACATGATTTGTAGTAGCTCTTTGAAACTTGACAAAATAAATTAGTTCTCAGATTTGTCTCTATGGTTTCTTTCCTTTTCAAGTAGCCCTAAGCAGAGACTGTGGAAAAGAACTTTCATTGAAAGTGTTTGCCAAGTTTCCAAAAAATACCGAGTTTCCAAAATACCAGCAAATATTTTTTCAACCAATCTTGATGACACTTGGTGGTAATAATCGGTAATAATCGGTACACAAATCCCAAATGGCTCACCAAATTTTGATCTTTTACATCGTTTACATTAGCCCTGTATATTTTAAGGTTTCACTCTGTTCACTCTGTTCTCTCCTATATAGACAGATGAATGTGGAACTGTACATCCAACATGGTTAGTAGTAGCTCTTTGAAACTTGACAGAATAAAGTAGTTCTCAGTTTTGTCTTTATGATTTGTTTCCTCTTCAAGTACCCCTAATCAGAGACTGGCGAAAAGCACTTGCATTGAAAGGGTTTGCCAAGCTTTCAAGAATCTATGAGTTTCCAAAATACCAGCAAATATTTTTTCACCCAATCTTGATGATACTTTGTGCTAATGATCAGTATACAAATCCCACTTGGCTCACCAAATTTTGATCTTCAAGGTTGAAGCGTTCGTTTACAGTAGCAGTTTTTATTTATAGGTTTTACTATGTTGTCTCCTATATAGATAGATGAATTTGGAAAAAGAAATCCAACATGGTTTGTAGTAGCTCTTTGAAACTTGACAAAATAAAGTAGTTCTCACTTTTGTGTCTATGGTTTGATTCCTCTTCAAGTAGCCCTAAGCAGAGAGTGGCGAAAAGCACTTTCATTGAAAGGGGTTGCCAAGCTTCCAAGAAATTACGAGTTTCCGAAATACCAGCAAATATTTTTTAACCCAATCATGATGATACTTGGTGGTAATGATCAGTACACAAATCCCACTTGGTTCAAAAAAATCTGTTCTTCTAGTTTGAAGCGTTCGTTTACAGTAGCAGTTTTTATTTTTAGGTTTCACTCTGTTCTCTCTTATATAGATAGACGAATTTTGAACTCTAAATCCAACATGGTTTGTAGTAACTCTTTGAAACTTGACAAAATAAAGTAGTTCTCAGTTTTTTGTCTATGGTTTGTTTCCACTTCAAGTAGCCCTAAGCAGTTACTGTAAAAAAGCACTGTCATTGAAAGGGGTTGCCAAGCCTCAAAGAAATTAAGAGTTTCCGAAATACCAGCAAAGATTTTTTCACAAAATCTTGATGATACTTGGTGGCAATGATCAGTACACAAATCCCACTTGGGTCACTAAATTTTGTTCTTCTAGGTTGAAGCGTTCAATTACAGCAGCAGTTTTTATTTTTAGTTTTCACTCTGTTCTCTCCTATATAGATAGATGAATTTGGAACTCTAAATCCAACATGGTTTTTAGTAGCTCTATGAAACTTGACATACTAACGTAGTTCTCAGTTTTGTCTCTATGGTTTGTTTCCTTTTCAAGTAGCTTTTAGCAGAAACTGGCGAATAGCACTTTCATTTAAAGGGGTTGCCAAGCTTCCAAGAAATTACGAGTTTTCGAAATAACGGCAAATATTTTTTCACCCAATCTTGATGATACTTGGTGGTAATGATCAGTACAAAAATCCCACTTGGTTCACCAAATTTTGTTCTTCTAGGTTGAAGCGTTCGTTTACACTAGCAGTTTTTATTTTTAGGTTTCCCTTTTTTCTCTCCTATATAGATAGATGAATTTGGAACTTATAATCCAACATGGTTTGAAGTAGCTCTTTGAAACTTGACAAAATAAAGTAGTTCTCATTTTTGTCTCTATGCCTCGTTTCCTCTTTAAGTAGCCCTAATCGGAGACTGGCGAATAGCAATTTCATTGAATGTGGTTGTCAAGCGTCCAAGAATCTACGTGTTACCGAAATGCCAGCAAATATTTTTTCGCTGAATCGTGATGATACTTGGTGGTAATGATCAGTACACAAATCCCACTTGGCTCACCAAATTCTGTTCTTCTAGGTTGAAGCGTTCGTTTACAGTAGAAGTTTTAATTTTTAGGTTTCCCTCTTTTCTCTCCTATATAGATAGATGAATTTGGAACTCTAAATCCAACATGGTTTGTAGTAGCTCTTTGAAACTCGACAAAATAAAGTAGTTCTCAGTTTTGTCTCTTTGGTTTGTTTCCTCTTCATGTACCACTAAGCAGAGACTGTGAAAAAGCACTTTCATTGAAAAGGGTTGCCAAGCTTCTAAGAAATTCCGAGTTTCCGAAATACCAGCAAATATTTTTTCACCCAATCTTGATGATACTTGGTGGTAATGATCAGTACACAAATTCCACTTGGCTCACCAAATTTTGTTCTTCTAATTGAAGCTTTCGTTTATAGTAGCAATTTTTATTTTTAGGTTTTCCTCTCTTCTCTCCTATATAGATAGATGAATTTGGAACTCTAAATCCAACATGGTTTGTAGTCGCTCTTTGAAACTTGACATAATAAAGTAGTTCTCATTTTTGTCTCTATTGTTTGTTTCATTTTCAAGTAGCCCTTAGCAGAAACTGGCGAATAGCACTTTCATTAAAAGGGGTTGCCAAGCTTTTAAGAAAGTAGGAGTTTCCGAAATAACAGCAAATATTTTTATACCCAATCTTGATGATACTTGGTGGTAATTATCAGTACTCAATTCCCACTTGGTTCACCAAATTTTGTTCTTCTAGGTTGAAGCGTTCGTTTACAGTAGCAGTTTTTATTTTTAGGTTTCCCTCTGTTCTCTCCTATATAGATAGATCAATTTCGAACTCTAAATCCAACATGGTTTGTAGTAGCTCTTTGAAACTTGACAAAATAAAGTAGTTCTCTTTTTTGTCTCTATGCTTTGTTTCCTCTTCAAGTAGCCCTAATCAGAGACTGGCGAATTGCACTTTCATTGAAAGTGGTTGCCAAGCGTCCAAGAATCTACGTGTTTCCAATATACCAGCAAATATTTTTTCGCCCAATCTTCATGATACTTGGTGGTAATGATCTGTATTTAAATCCCACTGCCTCACCAAATTTTTTTCTTGTAGGTTGAAGCGTTTGTTTACACTAGCAGTTTTTATTTTTAGGTTTCCCTCTGTTCTCTTCTTATAGATAGATGAATTTGGAACTCTAAATCTAACATGGTTTGTATTAGCTCTTTGAATCTTGACATAATAAAGTAGATCTTAGTTTTGTCTCTAGGGTTTGTTTCCTCTTCAAGTAGCCCTAAGCAGAAACTGGCGAAAAGCAATTTCATTAAAGGGGTTGCCAAGCTTCCAAGAAATTACGAGTTTTCGAAATACCAGCGAATAATTTTTCACCCAATCTTGATGATACTTGTTGGTAATGATCAGTACACAAATCCCACTTGGTTCACCAAAATTTGTTTTTCTAGGTTGAAGCGTTCGTTTACAGTAGCTATTTTTATTTCTAGGTTTCACTTTGTTCTCTCCTACATAGATAGATGAATTTGGAACTCTAAATCCAACATGGTTTGTAGTAGCTCTTTGAAACTTGACAAAATAAAGTAGTTCTCAGTTTTATGTCTATGGTTTGTTTCCACTTCAACTTGGTCTAAGCAGAGACTGTTGAAAAGCTCTTTCATTGAAAGGGGTTGCCAAGCTTCCAAGAAATTACGAGTTTTTGAAATACCAGCAAATATTTTTGCACCCAATCTTGATGACACTTGGTGCTAATGATCAGTACACAAGTCCCACTTGGCTCACCAAATTTTGTTCCTCTAGGTTGATGCGTTCGTTTACAGTAGCAGTTTTTATTTTTAGGTTTCCCTCTTTTCTCTCCTATGTAGATAGATGAATTTGGAACTCTAAATCCAACATGGTTTGTAGTAGCTGTTGAAACTTGGCAATATAAAGTAGTTCTCAGTTTTGTCTCTATGGTTTGTTTCCTGTTCAAGTAGCCCTATGCAGAGAATGTCTAAAAGCACTTTCATTTAATGGGGTTGCCAAGCTTCCAAGAAATTATGAGTTTCCGAAATTCCAGCAAATACCTTTTTACCCATTGTTTTTTTTTATTGTGCCTAGCTTTTTGTTTTGTTATTGTTGGTTGTTCAAAACATTACATAGTTCTTGATATATCATATTTCACACTTTGATTCAAGTGGGTTATGAACTCCCATTTTTACCCCGTATACAAATTGAAGAATCACATCTGTTACACTTCCATTGATTTATATATTGCCATACTAGGGTCTGTTGTATTCTGCTGCCTTACCTATCCTTTGCTATCCCCCTCCCCTCCCCTCCCCTGCCCTCTCTCTCTCTCTACCCCCTCTACTGCAGTTCATATCTCCCCCTTGTATTATTTTTTCCTTTCCCCTCGCTACCTCTTGTAAGTAATTTTGTATAACCCTGAGGGTCTCCTTCCATTTCCATGCAATTTCCCTTCTCCCTCCCTTTCCCTCCCACCTCTCGTCCCTGTTTAATGTTAATCTTCTTCTCATGCTCTTCGTCCCTACTCTGTTCTTAGTTACTCTCCTTATATCAAAGAAGACATTTGGCATTTGTTTTTTAGGGATTGGCTCACTTCGCTTAGCATAATCTGCTCTAATGCCATCCATTTCCCTCCAAATTCTATGATTTTGTCATTTCTTAATGCAGAGTAATACTCCATTGTGTATAAATGCCACATTTTTTTATCCATTCGTCTATTGAAGGGCATCTAGGTTGGTTCCACAGTCTTGCTATTGTGAATTGTGCTGCTATGAACATCGATGTAGCAGTGTCCCTGTAGCATGCTCTATTTAGGTCTTTAGGGAATAGACCGAGAAGGGGAACAGCTGGGTCAAATGGTGGTTCCATTCCAAGCTTTCCAAGAAATCTCCATACTGCTTTCCAGATTGGCTGCACCAATTTGCAGTCCCACCAACAATGAACAAGTGTACCCTTTTCCCCACATCCTCGCCAGCACTTGTTGTTGTTTGACTTCATAAAGGCTGCCAATCTTACTGGAGTGAGATGGTATCTTAGGGTCGTTTTGATTTGCATTTCTCTGACTGCTAGGGATGGTGAGCATTTTTTCATGTACTTGTTGATTGATTGTATGTCCTCCTCTGAGAAGTGTCTGTTCATGTCTTTGGCCCATTTGTTGATTGGGTTATTTGTTTTCTTGTTATCTAATTTTTTGAGTTCTTTGTATACTCTGGATATTAGGGCTCTATCTGAAGTGTGAGGAGTAAAGATTTGTTCCCAGGATGTAGGCTCCTTATTTACCTCTCTTATTGTCTCTTTTGCTGAGAAAAAACATTTTAGTTTGAGTAAGTCCCATTTGTTGATTCTAGTTATTAACTGTTGTGCTATGGGTGTCCTATTGAGGAATTTGGAGCCCGACCCCACAGTATGTAGATCTTAGCTGACTTTTTCTTCTATCAGACGCTGTGTCTCTGATTTGATATCAAGCTCCTTGATCCATTTTGAGTTAACTTTTGTGCATGGCGAGAGAAAGGGATTCAGTTTCATTTTGTTGCATATGGATTTCCAGTTTTCCCAGCACCATTTGTTGAAGATGCTATCCTTCCTCCATTGCATGCTTTTAGCCCCTTTATCAAATATAAGATAGTTGTAGTTTTGTGGATTGGTTTCTGTGTCCTCTATTCTGTACCATTGGTCCACCCGCCTGTTTTGGTACCAGTACCATGCTGTTTTTGTTACTATTCCTCTGTAGTATAGTTTGAAGTATGGTATCGCTATACCGCCTGATTCACCCTTCCTGCTTAGCATTGTTTTTGCTATTCTGCGTCTTTTATTTTTCCATATGAATTTCATGATTGCTTTCTCTATTTCTATAAGAAATGTCATTGGGATTTTGATTGGCATTGCATTAAACCTATAGAGAACTTTTGGTAATATCGTCATTTTGATGATGTTAGTTCTACCTATCCATGAACACAGTATATTTTTCCATCTTCTAAGATCTTCTTCTATTTCTCTATTTAGGGTTCTGTAGTTTTCATTGTATAAGTCTTTCACCTCTTTTGTTAGGTTGATTCCTAAGTATTTTGTTTTTGGGGGGGATATTGTTAATGGAGTGGTTGTCCTCAATTCCATTTCAGAGGATTTGTCCCTCTTATACAGGAATGCCTTTGATTTATACGTGTTGATTTTATATCCTGCCACTTTGCTGAATTCATTTATTAGCTCGAATAGTTTCTTTGTAGACCCTTTTGGGTCTGCTAGATATAGAATCATGTCATCTACAAATAGTGATAATTTAAGTTCTTCTTTTCCTATTTTTATGCCTTTAATTTCTTTCATCTGTCTAATTGCTCTGGCCAGTGTTTCGAGAACTATGTTGAACAGAAGAGGTGAGAGAGGGCATCCCTGTCTTGTTCCAGATTTTAGAGGGAATGCCTTCAATTTTTCTCCATTCAGAATGATGCTAGCCTGAGGCTTATCATAGATTGCTTTTACAATGTTGAGGTAAGTTCCTGTTATCCCTAGTTTTTCTACCGTTTTGAACATAAAGGGATGCTGTACTTTGTCGAATGATTTTTCTGCATCTATCGAGATGATCATATGGTTCTTATTTTTAAGTCTATTGATGTGGTTTTTTACCCAATCTTGATGATACGTGGTGGTAACGACAAGTACACAAATTTCACTTGGCTCACCAATTTTTTTCCTTCTAGGATGAAGCGTTAGTTTTCAGTAGCAGTTTTTATTTTTAGGTTTCCCTCTGTACTCTCCTATATAGGTAGATGAATTTGGAACTCTAAATCCAACATGGATTGTAGTAGCTCTTTGAAACTTGACAAAATAAAGTAGTTCTCCGTTTTGTCTCTATGGTTTGTTTCCTCTTCAAGTAGCCCTAAGCAGAGACTGTGGAAAAGCACTTTCATTGAAAGGGGTTGCCAAGCGTCCAAGAATCTACGTGTTTCCAAAATACCAGCAAATATTTTTTGGCCCAATCTTGATGATACCTGGTGGTAATGATTAATATACAAATCCGACTTGGCTCACCAAATTTTGATCTTCTAGGTTGAAGCGTTCGTTTGCAGTAGCAGTTTTTATTTTTAGGTTTCCCTCTGTTCTCTCCTATATAGATAGATGAATTTGGAACTCTAAATCCAACATGGTTTATAGTAGCTCTTTGAAAATTGACAAAATAAAGTAGTTCCCCGTTTTGTCTCTATGGTTTGTTTCCTCGTCAAGTAGCCCTAAGCAGAGACTGTGGGAATGCACTTTCATTGAAAGGTTTTGCCAAGCTTCCAAGAAATTCCGAGTTTATGAAATACCAGAAAATATTTTTTCACCCAATTTGATGACACTTGGTGGTAATGATCAGTACAGAAATCCCACTTGGCTCACCAAATTTTGTTCTTCTAGGTTGAAGCATTAGTTTACAATAGCAGTTTATATTTTTAGGTTTCACTGTGTTCTCTCCTATAGAGATAGATGAATTTGGAACTCTAAATCCAACATGGTTTGTAGTAGCTCTTTGAAACTTGACAAAATAAAGTAGTTCTCTGTTTTGTGGCTATGGTTTGTTTCCACTTCAAGTAGCCCTCAACAAATACTGTGGAAAAGCACTTTCATTGAAAGGTGTTGCCAAATTTCAAAGAAATTACGAGTTTCCAATATACCAGCAAATATTTTTTCACCCAATCTTGATGATACTTGGTGGTAATGGTCAGTACACAAATCCCACTTGGCTCACCAAAATTTGTTCTTCTAGGTTGAAGCGTTCGTTTACAGTAGCAGTTTTTATTTTTAGGTTTCCCTCCGTTCTCTCCTATATAGATAGATGAATTTGGAACTCTAAATCCATCATGGTTTGTAGTAGCTCTTTGAAACTAGACAAAATAATGTAGTTCTCTTTGTCTCTGTGGTTTGTTTCCTCTTCATGTAGCCCTAATCAGAGACTGGCGAATAGAACTTTTATTGAAAAGAGTTGCCAAGCGTCCAAGAATCTACGTGTTTCCGAAATACCAGGAAATATTTTTTCGCTCAAACTTGATGATACTTGGTGGTAATAATCAGTATACAATTTCCACTGGCTCACCAAATTTTGTTCTTCTAGGTTGAAGCGTTTGTTTACAGTAGTAGTTTTTATTTTTAGGTTTCACTCTGTTCTCTCCTATATAGATAGATGAATTTGGAACTCTAAATCCAACATGGTTTGTAGTAGCTCTTTGAAACTTGACAATATAAAGTAGTTCTCAGTGTTTGTTTCCTCTTCAAGTAGCCCTAAGCAGAGACTTTGGAAAAGCACTTTCATTGAAAGGGGTTTCCCAGCTTCCAAGAAATTACGAGTTTCCTAAATACCAGCAAATATTTTTTCACCCAATCTTGATGATACTTGGTGGTAATGATCAGTACCAAATCCCACATGGTTCACCAAAATTTGTTCTTCTACATTGAAGCGTTTGTTTAGAGTAGCAGTTTTTATTTTTAGGTTTCACTCTGTTCTCTCCTGTATAAATAGATGAATTTGGAACTCTAAATCCAACATGGTTTGTAGTAGCTCTTTGAAACTCGACAAAATAAAGCAGTTCTCAGTTTTGTCTCTACGGTTCTTTCCTCTTCAAGTAGCCCTAAGCAGAGACTGTGGGAAAGCACTTTCATTGAAAAAGGTTGTCAAGCTTCAAAGAAATTCCAACTATTCGAAATACCAGCAAATATTTTTTCACCCAATCTTGATGATACTTGGTGGTAATGAGCAGTACACAAATCCCACTTGGCTCATCAAATTTTGTTCTTCTAGGTAGAAGCGTACGTTAACAGTAGCAGTTTTTATTTCTAGGTTTCCCTCTGTTCCCTCCTAATAGATAGATGAATTTGGAACTCTAACTCCAACATGGTTTGTAGTACCTCCTTGAAACTTGACAAAATAAAGTACTTCTCAGTTTTGTCTCTACGATTTGTTTCCTCTTCAAGTAGCCCGAAGCAGAGACTGTGGAAAAGCACTTTCATTGAAAGGGGTTGCCAAACTTCCAAGAAATTACAAGTTTCCGAAATACCAGAAAATATTTTTTCACCCAATCTTGATGATACTTGGTGGTAAAAATCAGTACACAAATCCCACTTGGTTCACCAAAATTTGTTCTTCTAGGTTGAAGTGTTCGTTTTCAGTAGCAGTTTTTACTTCTAGGTTTCACTCTGTTCTTTTTTATGTAGATAGATGAATTTGGAACTCTAAATTCAACATGGTTTGTAGTAGCTCTTTGAAACTTGACAAAATAAAGTAGTTCTCCCTTTTGTGTCTATGTGTTTTTTTCACTTCAAGTAGCCCTAATCAGAGACTTTAGAATAGCACCTTAATTGAAAGTGGTTGCCAAGCTTACAAGAAATTACGAGTTTCTGAAATACCAGCAAATATTTTTTCACCCAATCTTGATGATACTTGTGGTAATGATCAGAACACAAACCCCACTTGGCTCACCAAAATTTGTTCTTCTAGGTTGAAGCGTTCGTTTACAGTAGCAGTTTATATTTTTAGGTTTCACTCTGTTGTCTCCTATATAGATAGATGAATTTGGAACTCTAAATCCAACATGGTTTGTAGTAGCTCTTTGAAACTTGAAAAAAATAAAGTAGTAGTCAGTTTTGACTCTATGGTTTGTTTCCTCTTCAAGTAGTCCTAGGCACAGACTGAGGAAAAGCACTTTCATTGAAAGGGGTTGCCAACCTTCCAAGAAATAACGAGTTTCCGAAATACCAGCAAATATTTTTTCACCCTATCGTGATGATACTTGGTGGTAATGATCAGTATACAAATCCCACTGGCTCCCCAAATTTTGTTCTTCTAGCATGAAGCATTCGTTTACAGTAGCAGTTTTTACTTCTAGGTTTCACTCTGTTCTCTCCTATATAGATAGGTGGATTTGGAACTCTAAATCCAACATGGATTGTAGTAGCTCTTTGAAACTTGACAAAATAAAGTAGTTCTCCGTTTTGTCTCTATGGTTTGTTTCCTCTTCAAGTAGCCCTAACCAGAGACTGTGGAAAAGCACTTTCATTGAAAGGGGTTGCCAAGCGTCCAAGAATCTACTTGTTTCCGAAATACCAGCAAATATTTTTTCGCCCAATCTTTATGATACTTGATGATAATGATCAGTATACAAATAGCACTTGGCTCACCAAATTTTGTTCTTCTTGGTTGAAGCGTTCGTTTACAGTAGCAGTTTTTATTTTTAGGTTTCACTCTGTTCTCTACAATATAGATAGATGAATTTGGAACTCTAAATCCAACATGGTTTATAGTAGATCTTTGAAAATTGACAAAATAATGTAGTTCCCAGTTTTGTCTCTATGGTTTGTTTCCTCGTCAAGTAGCCCTAAGCAGAGACTGTGGGAATGCACTTTCATTGAAAGGTTTTGCCAAGCTTCCAAGAATTTCCGAGTTTCCGAAATACCAGCAAATATTTTTTCACCCAATCTTGATGATACCTGGTGGTAATGATCAGTATACAAATCCCACTTGGCTCACCAAATTTTGTTCTTCTAGGATGTAGCGTTCATTTACAGTAGCAGTTTTTATTTTTAGGTTTCACTCTGTTCTATCCTATATATATTTAGATGAATTTGGAACTCTAAATACAACATGGCTTGTTGTAGCTCTTTGAAACTTGACAAAATAACGTAGTTCTCCGTTTTGTCTCTATGGTATGTTTCCTGTTCAACTAGCCAAAGTAGAGACCGGCGAAAAGCAATTTCATTGAAAGGGGATGCCAAGCGTCCAAGAATCTACAAGTTTCCGAAATACAAGCAAATATATTTTCACCCAAACTTGGTGATACTTGGTGGTATTATCAGTACACAAATGTCACTTGGCTCAACAAATATTGTTCTTTTATTTTGAAGCATTTATTTACACTAGTAATTTATATTCTTAGTTTTCACTCTTTTTTCTCCTATATAGATAGATGAATTTGGAACTCTAAAACCAAAATGGTTTTTAGTAGCTCTTTGAAACTTGACAAAATAAAGTAGTTCTCAGTTTTGTCTCTATTTTTTGTTTCCTCTTCAAGTAGCCCTAAGAAGAAACTGGCGAAAAGCACTTTCATTGAAAGGGGTTCCCAAGCTTCCAAGAAATTATGAGTTTGCGAAATACCAGCAAATATTTTTTCACCCAATCTTGATGATACTTGGTGTAATGATCAGTATACAAATCCCACTTGGTTCACCAAAATTTGTTCTTCTAGGTTGAAGCGTTCGTTTACAGTAGCAGTTCTTATTTCTAGGATTCACTCTGTTCTCTCCTATATAGATAGATGAATTTGGAACTCTAAATCCAACATGGTTTGTATTAGCTCTTTAAAACTTGACAAAATAAAGTAGTTGTCAGTTTTGTCTCTATGGTGTGTTTCCTCTTCAAGTAGCCCTAAGCAGAGACTGGCGAAAAGTACTTTCATTGAAAGGGGTTGCCAATCTTCCAGGGAATAACGAGTTTCCGAAATACCAGCAAATATTTTTTCACCCAATCTTGATGATACTTGGTTGTAATGATCAGTACACAAATCCCACTTGGCTCACCAATTTTTGTTCTTCTAGGTTGAAGGTTTTGTTTACATTAGCAGTTTTTATTTCTAGGTTTCACTCTGTTTTTTCCTACATAGATAGATGAATCTGGAACTCTAAATCCAACATGGTTTGTAGTAGCTCTTTGAAACTTGTCTAAATAAAGTAGTTCTCAGTTTTGTCTCTATGGTTTGTTTCCTCTTCAAGTAGCCCTAACAAGAGACGGTGAAAAGCACTTTCATTGAAAGGGGTTGCCAAGCTTCCAAGAAATTTCGAGATTCCGAAATACCAGCAAATATTTTTTCACCCAATCTTGATGATACTTGGTGGTAATGATAAGTACACAAATCCCACTTGTCTCACCAAATTTTGTTCTTCTAGGTACAAGCGTTCGTTTACAGTACCAGTTTTTATTTTTAGGTTTCACTATGTTCTCTCCTATATAGAATAATGAATTTGGAACTCTAAATCCAACATGGCTTGTAGTAGCTCTTTGAAACTTGACAAAATAAAGTAGTTCTCAGTCTTGACTCTATGGTTTGTTTCCTCTTCAAGTAGCCCTAAGCAGAGACTGTGGAAAAGCACTTTCATTGAAAGGGGTTGCCAAGCTTCCAAGAAATTACGAGTTTCCAAAATACCAGCAAATATTTTTTCACCCAATCTTGATGATACCTGGTGGTAATGATCAGAACCCAAATCCCACTTGGTTCGCCAAAATTGGTTCTTCTATGTTGAAGAATTCATTTACACTAGCAGTTTTTTTTTTTTTATGTTTCACTCTGTTGTCTCCTATATAGATAGATGTATTTGGAACTCTAAATCAAACATGGTTTGTAGTAACTCTTTGAAACTTGACAAAATAAATTTGTTCTCAGTTTGGTCTGTATGGTTTGTTTCCTCTTCATGTAGCCATAAGCAGAGACTTTGGAAAAGCACTTTCATTGAAAGGTGTTGCCAAGCTTCCAAGAGATTACGATTTTCCGAAATACCAGCAAATATTTTTTCACCCAATCTTGATAACACTTGGTGGTAATGCTCAGTACACAAATCCCACTTCGTTCACCAAAATTTGTTCTTTTAGGTTGAAGCATTCGTTTAAAATAGCAGTGTATATTTTTAGGTTTCACTCTGTTGTCTCCTATAAAGATAGATGAATTTGGAACTCTAATTCCAAAATAATTTGTAGTAGCTCTTTGAAACTTGACAAAATATAGTAGTTCTCAGTTTTGTCTCCATGGTTTGTTTCCTCTTCAAGTAGCGCTAAGCAGAGACTGTGAAAAAGCACTTTCATTAAAAGGGGTTGCCAAGCTTCCAAGAAATTACAAATTTCCAAAATACCAGCAAATATTTTTTCACCCAATCTTGATGATACTTGGCGGTAATGATCAGTACACAAATCGCACTTGGTTCAACAACTTTTGTTCTTCTAGGTTGAAGCGCTCGGTTACAGTAGCACTTTTTATTTTTAGGTTACTCTCTGTTCTCTCCTATATACATAGATGAATTTGGAACTCTAAATCCAACATGGTTTGTAGTAGCTCTTTGAAACTTGACGAAATAAAGTAGTTCTAGTTTTTTCTCTATGGTTTATTTCCTCTCCAAGTAGCCCTAATCAGAGACTCGTGAATAGCACTTTCATTGAAAGGGGTTTTCTAGCGTCCAAGAAATTCCGAGGTTCCGAAATACCAGCAAATATTTTTTCACCCAATCTTGATGATACTTGGTGGTAATGATCAGTACACAAATTCCACTTGGCTCACCAAATTTAGTTCTTTCGGTTGAAGCCTTCGTTTACACTAGCATTTTTATTTTTAGGTTTCACTTTGTTCTTTCCTATAGAGAATAATGAATTTGGAACTCTAAATCCAAAATGGTTTGTAGTAACTCTTTGAAACTTGACAAAATAAAGCAGTTCTCATTTTTGTCTCTATGGTTTGTTTCCTCTTCAAGTAGCCCTAAGCAGAGACTGTGGAAAAGCACTTTCATTGAAAGGGGTTGCTAAGCGTCCAAGAAGCTACGTGTTTCCCAAATACCCGCAAATATTTTTTTGCCCAATCATGATGATACTTGGTGGTAATGATCAGTATTCAAATCCCACTTGGCGCACCAATTTTTCTTAATCTAGGTTAAAGCGTTCATTTACGGTAGCAATTTTTATTTTTAGGTTTCACTCTGTTTTCTCCTATATAGATCCATAAATTTGGAACTCTAAATCCAACATGGTTTGTAGTAGCTCTTTGAAACTTGAAAAATAAAGTTGTTCTCATTTTTCTCATTAGGGTTCGTTTTTTTTTCATGTAGTCCTAGGCAAAGACTCTGGAAATGCACTTTCATTGAAAGGGGTTGCCAAGCTTCCACGATTACGAGTTTCCGAAACACCAGCAAATATTTTTTCACCCAATCTTGATGATACTTTGTGGTAATTATCAGTACACAAATCCCACTTGGTTCACCAAAATTCGTTGTTCTAGGTTAAAGCGTTCGTTTACAGTTGCAGATTTTATTTTTGAGTTTCACTCTGTTCTCTAATATATATTAGATGAATTTGGAACTCTAAATCTAACATGGTTTGTAGTAGCACTTTGAAAATTGACAAAATAATGTAGTTCTCAGTTTTGTGTCTATGGTTTGTTTCCACTTCAATTAGTCCTAAGCAGATACTGTGAAAAAGCACTTTTATTGAAAGGGGTTGCCAAGCTCCAGGAAATTACGAGTTTCCAAAATACCAGCAAATATTTTATCACCCAATCTTGATGATACTTGGTAGTAATTATCAGTACACAAATCCCACTTGGCTCACCAAATTTTCTTCTTCTAGGTTGAAGCGTTATTTACAATAGCAGTTTTTATTTTTAGGTTTCACTCTATTCTCTCCTATACAGATAGATGAATTTGAAACTCTAAATCCAACATGGTTTGTAGTAGCTCTTTGAAACTTGACAAAACAAAGTCGTTCTCAGATTTTTCTCTATGGTTTTTATCCTCTTACAGTAGCCCTAAGCAGAGACTGTGGAAAAGCACTTTCAAAGAACAGGGTTGCCAAGCTTCCAAGAAATTGGGAGTTTCCGAAATATCAGCAAATATTTTTTCACCCAATCTTGATGATACTTGGTAGTAATTATCAGTACACAAATCCCACTTGGCTCACCAAATTTTCTTCTTCTAGGTTGAAGCGTTATTTACAATAGCAGTTTTTATTTTTAGGTTTCACTCTATTCTCTCCTATACAGATAGATGAATTTGAAACTCTAACTCCAACATGGTTTGTAGTAGCTCTTTGAAACTTGACAAAACAAAGTAGTTCTCAGATTTTTCTCTATGGTTTTTATCCTCTTACAGTAGCCCTAAGCAGAGACTGTGGAAAAGCACTTTCAAAGAACAGGGTTGCCAAGCTTCCAAGAAATTGGGAGTTTCCGAAATATCAGCAAATATTTTTTCACCCAATCTTGATGATACGTGGTGATAATGATCAGTACACAAATCCCACTTGGTTCACAAAAATTTGTTTTTCTAGATTGAAGAATTCGTTTACAGTAGCAGTTTATATTTTTAACTTTCACTCTCTTGTCTCCTATATAGATAGATGAATTTGGAACTCTGAATCCAACAGGGTTTGTAGTGGCTTTTTGAAACTTGACAAAATCAAGTAGTTCTCAGTTTTGTCTCTTTGTTTTTTTCCTCTTCAAGTAGCCCTAAGCAGATACTGTGGAAAAGGACTTTCATTGAAAGGGGTTGCCAGCTTCCAAGAAATTATGAGATTATAAAATACCAGCAAATATATATTCACCCAATCTTGATGATACTTGGTAGTAATTATCAGTACACAAATCCCACTTGGCTCACCAAATTTTCCTCTTTTATGTCGAAGCGTTATTTTCAGCAGCAGTTTTTATTTTTAGGTTTCACTCTGTTCTCTCCTGTATAGATAGATGAATCTGGAACTCTAAATCCAACAGGGTTTGTAGAAGATCTTTGAAACTTGACAAAATAAATTAGTTCTCAGTTTTTTCTCTACGGTTTGTAACCTCTTCAAGTAGCCCTAAGCAGAGACTATGGAAAAGCACTTTCACAGAAAGGGGTTGCCAAGCTTCCAAGAAATTACGAGTTTTCAAAATACCAGCGAATACTTTTTCACCCAATCTTGATGATACTTGGTGGTAATGATCAGTACACAATCCCACTTGGTTCACCAAAATCTGTTCTTCTAGATTGAAGCGTTCGTATACAGTAGCAGTTTTTATTTTTAACTTTCACTCTGTTGTCTCCTATGTAGATAGATGAATTTGGAACTCTGAATCCAACATGGTTTGTAGTGGCTCTTTGAAACTTGAAAAAATGGAGTAGTTCTCAGTTTTGTCTCTATGGTTTGTTTCGACATCAAGTAGCCCTAAGCAGATACTGTGGAAAAGCACTTTTATTGAAAGGGGTTGCAGATCTTCCAAGAAATTAAGAGTTTCCGAAATACCAGCAAATACATTTTCACCCAATATTGATGATATTTGGTGGTGATGATCAGTACACAAATCTGACTTGGCTCACCAAATTTTGTTCTTCTAGGTTGAAGCTTTTTTTAAAGTAGCAGTTTTTATTTTTAGGTTTCACTCTGTTCTCTTATATACAGACCGATGAATTTGGAACTCTAAATCCAACATGCTTTTTAGTAGCTCTTTGAAACATGATAAAATAAAGTAGTTCTCAGTTTTTTCTCTTTGGTTTGTTTCCTCTTCAAGTAACCCTAAGCAGAGATTGTGGAAAAGCACTTTCATTGAAAGGGTTTGCCAAGCTTCCAAGAAATTACGAGTTTCCAAAATACCAGAGAATATTTTTTCACCCAATCTTGATGACACTTGGTGGTAATGATCAGAACACAAATCCCACTTGGTTTATCAAAATTTGTTCTTCTAGGTTGAAGCGTTCGTTTACAGTAGCAGTTTTTATTTTTAGGTTTCACTCTGATCTCTCCTATATATATAGATGAATTTGGAACTCTATATCCAGCATGGTTTGTCGCAGTTCTCTGAAACTTGACAAAACAAAGTTGTTCTCAATTTTGTCTCTGTGGTTTGTTTCCTCTTCAAGGAGCCATAATCAGAGACTGGCGAAAAGCACTTTCATTGAATGGGGTTGCCAAGCTTCCAAGAAATTACGAGTTACCCCCATACCAGCAAATATTTTTTCACCCAATCTTGATGATACTTGGTTGTAATGATCAGTACACAAATCCCACTTGGTCCCGAAATTTTCTTCTTCTAGGTTGAAGCGTTATTTACAGTAGCAGTTTTTATTTTTAGGTTTCACTCTCTTCTGTCCTATACAGATAGATGAATTTGGAACTCTAACCCAACATGGTTTGTAATAGCTCTTTGAAACTTGACAAAATAAAGTACTTCTCAGTTTTCTCTCTATGGTTTGTTTCCTCTTCAAGTAGCCCTAAGCAGAGACTTTGGAAAAGCACTTTCATTGAAAGGGGTTGCCAAGGTTCCAAGAAATTACGAGTTTCCGAAATACTAGCAAATATTTTTCACCCAATCTTGATGATACTTGGAGGTAGTGATCAGTACACAAATCCCACTTGGCTCACCAAATTTTGTTCTTCTAGGTTGAAGCCTTAATTACGGTAGCAGTTTTTATGTTTAGGTTTCACTCTTTTCTCCCCTATATAGATAGATGAATTTGGAACTCTAAATCCAATGTGGTTTGTAGTAGCTCTTTGAAACATGACAAAATCAAGAAGTTCTCAGTTTTTTTCTCTTTGGTTTGTTTCCTCTTCAGAAGCCCTAAGCAGAGACTGTGAAAAAGCACTTTCATTGAAAGAGTTTGCCAAGCTTCCATAAAATTATGAGTTACCGAAATACCAGCAAACATTTTTCACCCAACCATGATGATACTTGGTGCTAATGATCAGAACACAAAACCCACTTGGTACACCAAAATTTGTTCTTTTAGGTTGAAGAATTTGTTTACAGTAGAAGTTTTTATTTTTAGTTTTCACTCTGTTCTCTTCTATATAGATAGATGAATTTGGAACTCTAAATACAACATGGTTTGTAGTAGCTCTTTGAAACTTGACGAAATAATGTAGTTCTCAGTTTTGTCTCTATGGTTTGTTTCCTCTTCAAGTAGCCCTAAGCAGAGACTGTGGAAAAGCACTTTCATTGAAAGGGGTTGCCAAGCTCCCAAGAAATTACGAGTTTCCAAAATACCAGCAGATATTGTTTCACCCAATCTTGATGATACTTGCTGGTAATGATCAGTACACAAATCTCACTTAGTTCACCAAATTTTATTCTTCTAGGTTGAAGAATTCGTTTACAGTAGCAGTTTTTATTTTAAGGTTTTACTCTGTTCTCTTCTATATAGATAGATGAATTTGGAACTCGAAATCCAACATGCTTTTTAGTAGCTCTTTGAAACATGATAAAATAAAGTAGTTCTCAGCTTTTTCTCTTTGGTTTGTTTCCTCTTCAAGTAACCCTAAGCAGAGACTGTGGAAAAGCACTTTCATTGAAAGGGTTTGCCAAGCTTCCAAGAAATTACGAGTTTCCGAAATACCAGAGAATATTTTTTCACCCAATCTTAATGATACTTGGTGGTAATGATCAGAACACAAATCCCACTTGGTTTATCAAAATTTGTTCTTCTAGGTTGAAGCGTTCGTTTACAGTAGCAGTTTTTATTTTTAGGTTTCACTCTGATCTCTCCTATATATATGGTTGAATTTGGAACTCTATATCGAGCATAGTTTGTAGTAGTTCTCTGAAACTTGGCAAAACAAAGTAGTTCTCATTTTTGTCTCTATGGTTTGTTTCCTCTTCAAGGAGCCCTAATCAGAGACTGGCGAATAGCACTTTCATTGAAATTGGTTGCCAAGCGTCCAAGAATCTACGTGTTTCCGAAATACCAGCAAATATTTTTTCCCCCAATCGTGATGATACTTGGTGGTAATGATTAGTACACAAATCAAACTTGGCTCACCAAATTTTGTTCTTCTATGTTGAAGCGTTATTTACAGTAGCAGTTTTTATTTTTAGGTTTCACTCTGTTCTGTCCTATACAGATAGATTAATTTGGAACTCTAAATCCAACATGGTTTGTAGTAGCTCTTTGAAACTTGACAAAATAATGTAGTTTTCAGTTTTCTCTCTATGGTTTGTTTCCTCTTCAAGTAGCCCTAAGCAGAGACTGTGGAAAAGCACTTTCATTGAAAGGGTTTGCCAAGCTTCCAAGAAATTACGAGTTTCCGAAATACCAGCAAATGTTTTTTCACCTAATCTTTATGATACTTGGTGGTAATGATCAGAACCCAAATCCCACTTGGTTCACCAAAATTTGTTCTTCTTGGTTGAATCTTTCCTTTACAGTAGCAGTTTTTATTTTTAGGTTTCACTCTGTTCTCTCCAATACAGATAGATAAATTTGGAACTCTAAATCCAACATGGTTTGTAGTAGATCTCGAAAATTGACAAAATAAAGTAGTTCACAGTTTTTTTTGGTTTGTTTTTTCTTCAATTAGCCCTAATCAGAGACTGTGGAAAAGCACTTTCATTGAAAGGGGTTGCAAGGTTCCACGAAATTACGAGTTTCCGAAATACCAGTAAAAATTTTTTCACCCAATCTTGATGATACTTGGTAGTAATGATCAGTGCACAAATCCCACTTGGCTCACCAAATTTTCTTCTTCTAGGTTGAAGCGTTATTTACAGTAGCAGTTTTTATTTTTAGGTTTCACTGTGTTTTCTCCTATATAGATAGATGAATTTGGAACTCTAAATCCAACATGGATTCTAGAGGCTCTTTGAAACTTGACAAAATAAAGTAGTTCTCAGTTTTGTCTCTATGGTTTGTTTCCTTTTCAATGCCCCTAAGCAGAGACTGGGCAAATGCACTTTCATTGAAAGGGGTTGCCAAGCTTCAAAGAAATCACATGTTTCCGAAATACCAGCAAATATTTTTTTACCCAATCTTGATGATACTTGCTGATAATGATCAGTACACAAGCCCCACTTGGCTCACCAAAATTTGTACTACCAAGTTGAAGCGTTCTTCTACAGTAGCAGTTTATATTTTTAGGTTTCACTCTGTTCTCTCCATATAGATAGATGAATTTGGAATCTAAATCCAACATGGTTTGAAGTAGCTCTTTGAAACTTGAAAAATAAAGTAGTTCTCAGTTTTGTCTCTATGGTTTGTTTCCACTTCAAGTAGCCAAAAGCAGAGACTGGTGAAAAGCACTTTCATTGAACGGGGTTGCCAAGCTTCCAAGAAATTACGAATTTCTGAAATACCAGCAAATATTTTTTCACCCAATCTTGATGATAGTTGGTGGTAATGATCATAAAACAAATCCCTTTTGGTTCTCCAAAATTTGTTCTTCTAGGTTGAAGTTTTCGTTTACAGTAGCAGTTTTTATCTTTAGGTTTCACTCTGTTCTCTCCTATATAGATAGAAGGATTTGGAACTCTAAATCCAACATGGTTTGTAGTAGCTCCTTGAAACTTGACAAAATAAAGTAGTTCACAGTTTTGTCTCTATGGTTTGTTTCCTCTTCAAATAGCCCTAATCAGAGTCTGGCAAATAACACTTTAATTGAAATGGATGGCCAAGCTTCCAGGAATATACGAGTTTCTGAAATACCAGCAAATATTTTTTCAACCAATCTGATGATACTTGGAGGTAATGATCAGTACACAAATTCCACTTGGTTCACAAAATTTGTTCTTCTAGGTTGAAGCGTTCGTTTACAGTAGCAGTTTTTATTTTTAGGTTTCACTCTGTTCTCTCCTATATAGATAGATGAATCTGGAACTCTAAATCCAACATGGTTTGTAATAGCTCTTCAAAACTTGACAAAATAAAGTAGTTCTCAGTTTTGTCTCTATGGTTTGTTTCCTCTTCAAGTAGCCCTAAGCAGAGACTGTGGAAAAGCACTTTCATTGAAAGGGGTTGCCAGGCGTCCAAGAATCTACGAGTTTCCAAAATACCAGTAAATATTTTTTCACCCAATCTTGATGTTACTGTGTGGAAATGATCAATACACAAATCCCACTTGGCTCATCAAATTTTGCTCTTCTACATTGAAGCGTTCGTTTACAGTAGCAGTTTTTATTGTTAGGTTTCACTGTGTTTTCTCCTATGTAGATAGATGAATTTGGAATTCGAAATCCAACATGGTTTGTAGTAGCTCTTTGAATCTTGACAAAATAAAGTAGTTCTAAGTTTTGTCTCTTTGGTTTGTTTTCTCTTCACCTAGCCCTAAGCAGATACTGTGGAAAAGCACTTCCATTGAAAGGGATGGCCAACTTCCAAGAAATTACGACTTTTTGAAATACCAGCACATATTTTTTCACCCAAACTTGATGATACTTGGTGGTAATTATCAGTACACAAATCCCACTTGGCTCACCAAATGTTCTTCTTCTAGCTTGAAGCTTTATTTACAGTAGCAGTTTTTATTTTTAGGTTTCACTCTGTTCTTTCCTATTCACATAGATGATTTTGGAACTCTAAATCCAACATGGTTTGTAGTAGTTCTTGGAAACTTGACAAAATAAAGCAGTTCTCAGTTTTGTGCCTATGGTTTGTTTCCACTTCAAGTAGACCGAAGGAGATACTGTGGAAAAACACTTTCATTGATTGTGGTTGCCAAGCTTCCAAGAAATTACGAATTTCCGAAATACCAGCAAATATTGTTTCACCCAATCTTGATGATACTTGGTGGTAATGATCAGTACAAAAATCCCACTTGGCTCACCAAATTTTGTTATTGTAGGTTGAATCGTTCGATTACAGTAGCAGTTTTTTTTTTTTAGGTTTCCCTCTATTCTCTCCCATATAGATAGATGATTTTGGAACTCTAAATCCAACATGGTTTGTAGTAGCTCTTTGACACTTTTCAAAATAAAGTAGATCTTATTTTTGTCTTTATGGTTTGTTTCCTATTCAAGAAATCCTATCCAGAGACTGGCGAATAGCACTCTCATTGCAAGGGGTTGCCAAACTTCCAAGAAATTACGAGTTTCCGAAATAACAGCAAATATTTTTCAACCAATCTTGATGATACTTGGTGGTAATGATCAGTAAACAAATCCCACTTTGTTCACCAAAATTTGTTCTTCTAGTTTGAAGCGTTCGTTTACAGTAGCAGTTTATATTTTAGGATTCACTTTGTTCTCTCCCATAGAGATAGATGAATTTGGACTCTAAATACAACCTGGTTTGTAGTAGCTCTTTGAAAGTTGACAAAATAAAGTAGTTCTCGGTTTTTTCTCTATGGATTGTTTCCTCTTCAAATAGTCCTAAGCAGAGACTGTTCAAAAGCACTTTCATTGAAAGGGGATGCAAAGATTCCAAGAAATTAGGAGTTTCCTAAAGACCAGCAAATATTTTTTCACCCAATGTTGATGATACTTGGTGGTAATGATCAGTACAAAAATCACAATTGGCTCACCAAATTTTGTTCTTCTAGGTTGAAGCGTTCGTTTACAGTAGCAGTTTTTATTGTTTGGTTTCACTCTGTTCTCTCCTATACAGATAGATGAATTTGGAACTCTCAATCCAACATGGTTTGTAGTAGCTCTTTGAATCTTGACAAAATAAAGTAGTTCTCAGCTTTATCTCTATGGTTTCTTTCCTCTTCTCGTAGCCCTAAGCAGAGTCTGTGGAAAAGCACTTTCATTGAAAGGGGTTGCCAAGCTTCCAAGAAATTACAAGTTTCCGAAACACCAGCAAATATTTTTTTCACCCAATCTTGATGATACTTGTTGGTAATTATCAGTACACAAATCCCACTTGGCTCACCAAATTTTGTTCTTGTAGGTTGAAGGGTTATTTACTGTAGCATTTTTTATTTTTAGGTTTCATTCTCTTCTCTCCTATATAGATAGATGAATTTGGATCTCTAAATCCAAGATGGTTTTAGTAGTTCTTTGAAACTTGACAAAATATCTTAGTTCTCAGTTTTGTTTCTATGGTTTGTTTCCTCTTCAAGTAGCCCTAAGCAGAGACTGTGGAAAAGCACTTTCATTGAAAGTGGTTGCCAATCTTCCAAGAAATTATGAGTTTCCGAATTACCAGCAAATATTATTTTACCAATCTTGATGATACTTGGTGGTAATGATCAGTACACAAATCCCACTTGCCTCACCAAATTTTTTTCTTCTAGGTTGAAGCGTTATTTACTGTAGCAGTTTTTATTTTTAGGTTTCACTCTGTTCTCTCCTATAGAGATGGATGAATTTGGAACTCTAAATCCAACATGGTTTTTGTAGCTCTTTGAAACTTGACAAAATAAAATAGTTTTCAGTTTTGTCTCCATTGTTTGTTTCCTCTTCAAGTAGCCCTAAGCAGAGACTGTGGAAAAGCACTTTCATTGAAAGGGGTTGCCAAGCTTCCAAGAAATTACGAGTTTCCGAATTACCAGCAAATATTATTTTACCCAATCTTGAAGATACTTGGTGGTAATGATCAGTACACAAATCCCACTTGGCTCACCTAATTTTGTTCTTCTAGGTTGAAGCGTTATTTACTGTAGCAGTTTTTATTTTTAGTTTTCACTCTGTTCTCTCCTATAGAGATAGATGAATTTGGAACTCTAAATCCAACATGGTTTGTACTAGCTCTTTGAAACTTGAGAAAATAAAGTAGTTTTCAGTTTTGTCTCTATGGTTTGTTTCCTCTTCAAGTAGCCCTAAGCAGACTGGCGAGTAGCACTTTCATTGAAAGGGGTTGCCAAGTGTCCAAGAATCTACGTGTTTCCGAAATACCAGCAAATATTTTTTCGCCCAATCTTGATGATACTTGGTGTTAATGATTAATACATAAATCCCACTTGGCTCACCAAATTTTGTTCTTCTAGTTTGAAGCGTTATTTACTGTAGCAGTTTTTATTTTTAGGTTTCACTCTGTTCTCTCTTATAAAAACAGATGAATTTGGAACTCTAAATCCAACATGGTTTGTAGTAGCTCTTTGAAACCTGACAAAATAAAGTAGTTCTCAGTTTTGGGTCTATGGTTTGATTCCACTTCAAGTAGCCCTAAGCAGAGACTGAGGAAAATCACTTTCGCTGAAATGGTTTGCCAATCTTCTGAGAAATTACGAGTTTCCGAAATACCAGCAAATATTGTTTCACCCAATCTTGATGATACTTGGTGGTAATGATCAGTACACAAATCCCACTTGGCTCACCAAATTTTGTTCTTCTAAGTTGAAGCACTCTTTACAGTAGCAGTTTTTATTTTTAGGTTACATTCTGTTCTCTCCTATACAGACAGATGAATTTGGAACTCTAAATCAAACATGGTTTGTAGTAGCTCTTTGAAACTTGACAAAATAAAGTAGTTCTCAGTTTCGTCTCTATGGTTTGTTTCCTCTTCAATAGCCCTAAGCAGAGTCAGTGGAAAAGCACTTTCATTGAAAGGGGTTGCCAAGCTTCCAAGAAATTACGAGTTTCCGAAATAAAAGCAAATATTTTTTCACCCAATTTGATGATACTTGGTGGTAATGATCAGTACACAAATCCCACTTGGCTCACCATATTTGTTGTTCTAGGTAGAAGCGTTATTTACAGTAGCACTTTTTATTTTTAGGTTTAACTCTGTTCTCTCTTATATAGATATATGAATTTGGAACTCTAAATCCAACATCGTTTGTAGTAGCTCTTTGATACTTAACATAATAAAGTAGTTCTCAGGTTTGTTTCCTCTTCAAGTAGCCCTAATCTGAGACTGGCGAACAGCACTTTCATTAAAAGGGGTTGCCAAGCGTCCAAGAATCAACGTGTTTCCGAAATACAGGCAAATATTTTTTTGCCCAATCTTGATGATACCTGGTGGTAATGATCAGTACAGAAATCCCATTTGGCTCACCAAATTTTGTTTTTCTAGGTTGAAGCCTTCGTTTAAAGTAGCAGTTTTTATTTTTTAGGTTTCACTCTGTTCTCACCTATATAGATAGATGAATTTGGAACTCTAAATCGAACATTGTTTGTAGTAGCTCTTTGAAACATGACAAAATATAGTAGTTCTCAGTTTTGTCTCTATGGTTCGTTTGGTCTTCAAGTAGCCCAAGGCACAGACTGTGGAAAAGCACTTTCATTGAAATGGGTTGCCAAGCTTCAAAGAATTTACGAGTTTCCGAAATACCAGAAAATATTTTTTCACCCAATCATGATGATACGTATAGGTAATGATCAGTTACACAATCCCACTTGGCTCACCAAATTTTGTTCTTCTAGGTTGAAGTGTTATTTACAGTAGCAGTATTTATTTTTAGGTTTCACTCTGTTCTCTTTTATACAGATAGATTAATTTGAAACTCTAAATCCAACATGGCTTGTAGTAGCCTTTGAAACATGACAAAATTAAGTAGTTCGATTTTGTCTCTATGGTTTGTTTCCTCTTCAAGTAGCCCTAGGCACAGACTGTGGAAAAGCACTTTCATGGAAATGGGTTGCCAAGTTTCAAGAAATTACGGGTTTCCGAAAAACCAGCAAACATTTTTTCACCCAATCTTGATGGTACCTGGTGGCATTGATCAGTACACGAATCCCACTTGGCTCACTAAATTTTGTTCTTCTAATTTGAAGCCTTCGTTTACAGTAGCAGTTTTTATTTTTAGATTTCACTCTGTTCACTCCTATATAGTTAAATGAATTTGGAACTCTAAATAGTACATAGTTTGTAGTAGCTTTTTGAAACTTAACAAAATAAAGTAGTTCTCAGTTTTGTCTCTATGGTTTGTTTCCTCTTCAAGTAGCGCTACGCAGAGACTGTGGAAAAGTACTTTCATTGAAAGGGGTTGCCAAGCTTCCAAGAAATTACGAGTTTCTGAAATACCAGCAAATATTTTTTCACCCAATCTTGATGATACTTGTTGGTAATGATCAGTACACATATCCCATTTGGCTCACCAAATTTTGTTCTCTTAGATTGATTCGTTCGTTTAAAGCACCAGTTTTTAATTTGAGGTTTCACTCTGTTCTCTCTTATATAGATAGATGAATTTGGACTCTAATTCAACATGGTTTGTAGTAG